>NC_068981.1:131247985-131256518 GCF_001194135.2 Octopus bimaculoides
GGTATTAGTATTGTGATGGTACTGGTGGAGGTGGTGACACTGGTGTTTGTAGTGGTATTGGTGGCGATGATGATTGTTGTGGTATTGGGAGTGGAGATGGTGACGATAGTGGTGGTGGTGATGGTTGTGAAGGTGGTGATCGTGGTGGTTGCGGTTTACGAAAAGAAACTGTTATAACAGTAACAAGGATGGAGTCATGACAGCTCGATGCCAGTCGTTCGACCTGCTAGAAATAGTGACCAAATATTCGTCATATCTTATTCTATCGTCTAAAGAAGGAAAGACACGTTGCGTTTTCTATGTGGTCCTACATAAACTAATAAAACAATAAAATAAAATAACCGACGGGGTGGTCACAGAACGAACGCTTTGATCATAGGCTTCCCGGATCAGAACTGATCTGAAGATAAATAAATAACAATAGCAGTGTTTGTTGTTGTTACTGTATGCACTTTTTGGAAAGTGGGGCAGTTGATTAGATCAGCCCCAGTACGCAACTGGTACTTAATTTATCGACCTCGAAAGGATGAAAGGCAAAATCGACCTCGGCGGAATTTGAACTCAGAACATAAAGACAGACGAAATAGCGCTAAGCATTTCGCTCGGCGTGCTAACGTTTCTGCCTGCTCACCGCCTCATGAAAATAAGATATTGAATTATTGGTGGTTAAATGAGCGTTAAGAAATTTAACGATATCGGGCCAAAAAGGAAAAAGAAAGTCATTCGTTTAATAATTTATCGTAGTTAGTAAAAACAAGAGATATAACCTTGAAATTTGTCATTAGATTAGCAACACGAGACATAGTTCGGTCATACTAGGGCTCATTGCTGAAATATAATCTTACCAATACTGTCAGACCTAAGATGACGAGGATATACAGAGTGATTTAATGACTGAGTACGGAGTGGTAAGAAAACTTAGCAAGATGACGAGGGTTAATATCCAGGGATGCCTGTTGCATAGAAAATGAACAGTAAAGTCAAAGCTAACATTCTTAATTTAGAGAACCAAGAAATTTTAATAAATTAAAATTACGCTCGTAGTTGAAGAGAATTATCCTTCGTGAAGAAAAACCGCTGATCAGAGCTGAATTAGTTTTTGTAATTTGAAGAGAAAGTGCAGTCTTTTCAGTGTGCAGAACAACAATGAGAGAATAGTGGAGATAAAGAGTTAAGTATTTATAAGAACGATATTTAGTGTTCATGAGTTGAAAGTTTGTAGTGTTACGCAGGTACTTGTACTTTGGAGATTGTTTTACGTACACTCTGTTGCTCTTTGATCAAACTGTTAGCAAAAATCCCAATACAGAAAATTTCGATTGTAAATTAACAATTGTAATTACAGATAATTAAATATTTATGCACACTCGAACACATACACGCGTACACACGAACACATGTATATGCAGATATGAACACATATGGATGTACACATGAATGAGTACACATCCATATACATGTGTCTGTGTATGAAACTAATCTAAGTAAGGAAAGGAAAATATGTTTTTCTTGTATGTGAAACACACAGTTGAGACTGGTTTTGTATTTTTATGTATAGACCACTTCACATAATTTTCTAAACATCGTGTCATAGCGGTGAATTGATTGAACTATTTGAGCGTATTTGTTAAACATAGAAGCAACTTTGATTTCATCTGGTATAGCTGTTTCAAAGTTCACTGAATCTAACAGTCTCACCAGTATGAATTTCAGGAACGCTAGCACTTTATATGCAAGGCACTTTATATGCTAGGCACTTTATATGCTATACTGTATTTATACAGTATTTCTAGTCTTGCAAACAATATCTGAGATTCGTGGCACACATATCGCAGAACCAACAATAAAAGACTGTTTAGGTTCGAAAAAAAAAGGAACAGAAGGAAGATTGTTAATTTAAAGAAAGAAGACGACCAAAGGCATGATTACATCATGAATAGATTCAGCAGAGTTTATGATAATTGTTCGTAGTGTGAGTTATAAGTGTTTTATTTCTTATTTTGTTAGTGCTGTGTTAGAAACATTTCAATTTAATTTATTGGTTGTTAGGCTTGTAAGTTAATTTCTATAACAGACAGAGTGAGAAGTCATTATGATTGTCAAAGGAATAATTTTACTTTCGTCAACGATCTCCGTGGCAAAAGAAAAGTGGCGAAAGAAATAGATATTAACAATGGTTATTGCGAAGTGAACTAATATCAAGGGTATGCATGAGGTCACTGAAAATTATTAAGGAACTCAAAGAATTCTTTTCTTTGGAGATGGGACACTGTTATGTGCATCTGTATTACAAGGGTATGTATTTCATGTGCGTGTGTGCGTAAGTGTGCATGCGTGTGTGTGTGTATGTATGTGTGTCGGTATTTGTGTAGGTGTATGTGTATGTGTGTGCAGAGGGGGGAGAGAGAGATAAGACGGGGTAATTGAAGTATTTTCTGACAATTGGGTCAAATTTGGTGCGCAGTGGTTTCAAGGCGATGATATACTGACAGGCCGTATTTAAACATTTGTAGGTGGGAGTTATTTCGTTTGACGTCTGTGGGAACACTATTATCGCTACAGAGTTGCGTTATCCTGCAGTTGATGTGTTGGGTTTATTGTGTATATGTTGTTGCAGTTGCTGTTGCTGTTGTTCCTGTTGCTGTTGTTGTTGCTGTTGTTATTGCTGTTGTTGTTGTTGTTGTTGTTGTTGTTGTTGTTGTTGTTGTTGTTGTTGTTGTTGTTGTTGTTGTTGTTGTTGTTGTTGTTGTTGTTGTTGTTGTTGTTGTTGTTGTTGTTGTTGTTCTTTAGCACCAAGTTTGTTCTGACTGATCAGATCTAAGATCAAAGACATTCTAGTCGTTACTATCCCGTCTTTTCAAGCAGAATATGTAAGACTGTCTTATCCAATATGTTCTTCCCTATTTTTAAGACAGTAATGCGGGATTAGAGAAACATTTGGCTGCTATTTAACAAAGGTTGAGATACCACGAGGCGACTCCATCGTAGGTTCGCTCTGTGTTTATGAGTTTTGTGTGTGTGTGTGTGTGTGTGTGTGTGAGAGAGAGAGAGAGACAGACAGACAGACAGACAGAGAGAGAGAGAGAGAGAAAGAGTAATCTGTGTATGTGAAAAATATAAGTGGGAAGCACGATAGCATTAAATGTAGTAAACTTGTGCGCAATTGGGAAGTAACTAGCAAAATCCTTTTTGGTAAAAGCTGCGACACAAAACCATATTTTGCTTGGTGGAATTCATTTTTCCAGAATCCCCTTTGAAGAGAACAGTAGTTCTTTAATAAAAGTAAAAAAATTTTAATCTGCATATTGCAGCATATCGTTTTCTTCGATTCTCTCAATTGGTAAATTATTTAGACATTACTGGGTCTTGAATCTGATAGTAAGGATGTGAAAACTTGAGAAGTATTTGGTATGCTTTACCAGAGTTGGAGATGGAGCATATCTGTGGTCGTAATCAGCCAGCTTAAAATCAATGTGGACTGTCGTGGACAAGCTGTTCCCGGATTTTGTATCAATGTTTCTATGCTGTTTTCAGACTATCGCCGCAATGCCTTTTCTGGTTGTCGACTGTTGCAAGTTCGCCAGAGAAAAGTTGTTTTAGTAAGCACATGGTACTCATGCAGGAATAACCAGACGAGTAAATTTGTTTGTTTGGTCACAGAGTAAGTATTGATGAGACGTTTGCTTGTTGGAGATCTTCTGTATCTGGAAACTTATCATGTCATTTAATATGGAACAGTCTGCTGAGATATGTTTTCAGCTTTCACTGTGGTTCAACCTATCTGGTGCGTCTGTTGTAGACAATCCATCAATGTTGCTGTTTGAAGTACATCACTGTAGTGTTTAGGTCTAATGTCGCTACTGAGGTTGCTGTTATTGTGATGTGTACTTGAGCATCCGAGCCGTCAATAATGATGAGGTTCTTATTGAAAAGTTGATAATCATCTGAATGAAAGTTGATAATCATCTGAATGAAAGTTGATAATCATCTGAATTTTTGGACATTAAAACATTACTAGTGGGACCCGTAAAAATTCCTCTGAACGAAAAAGATTATGATAGAATGATGGTAGCAGAATGAAGTTCTGAATTTAAAAAAAAATAACAGAACTGCAGCATGTAAGCGAAGACTTTGTTTGAAAATGTAGAGAGAGAGAGAGAGAGAGAGAGAGAGAGAGAGAGAAAGAGAGAGAGAGAGAGAGATTTTCATTAGTCTTACTATAGTGTGGCAGCAACTAACTTCAAAACCACTGTTCGGGTTACAGTGATGACGAAGCAATCTGTTATAAATGTTACAACACATGACAAGTCATTAAAATTTATAAATATTAAAACATTAGTTAAGCATTAAGAAAGGAGAATGAACTTTCAATTACAAAAGACAAACAGAAACAACTAAACAGAGATGCTGTTACAGCAACAAAGTAGAAACGCTGTTGGCTAATTTATAAAACAACGAATTTTTTCAGTGAAACCAACGCAAAACATAAGCAGAATGTCTCCAGCACATGTCGAAAGATTTAGAAAGTTAATCTTATGAAATGGAACAAATTCAATAGCTTCAAACGCTAAAGTGTTACTCGCAAAACAGATATCTATACAAAGACACGAAGCGTATTATATATATTTATGGGCATAATATATGCTTAGATTGATTGTGAAGGATAGTGTTTTAGGGTATTATAGCATTGTTGCTACTGTTTAGTTCCAGATAAATCAAAATAAGGCAAGCCTGTGACCTGAGATGTACCAGCCTTAACCATCCTATTTGAATATCATGGACTACATTACCTACTATCTCCTTCCATTTTTGAGAGAGTAGGGTGTGTTTTGAAGAAGATTTGGCTGTTATTTCTAACATGATGAGCGACCGCATAAAAGCCTCTTAGTAGCTAGGATGTTATAAATATGTATGTTGAGGTGATGTACATGTATTTTTTTTTTTTTTTTTTTTTACATCAGAGTGATTGCACGTGTAGCATAAGAATTTTGAGACTTCAGGTTTATTGGTGCAAAATAATTGTACCTCGGCGTATATCAATTTAAGTATTATTGTTGCGTTATGTAAGTGACATACCTCGTGGCCTAATAATTAGGCTGCTGATCTCATGATTACAAGGTCGTCGATTCAATTTCTGAACGGGTTGAGGCATTGAGTCATTGAACAAGGCGCTTCTTTTTATGCTACTCCAGTCTACTCAACTGAAAATAATTACCAACTTAGTGCTAGTCCAACCCTTTCTATCTTCAGCTGTCACATTCCCGATGTTCCGCAAGGGCCGAAACAGTGTCTATGTCTACTCACAAATGATAGACACCTAAAACAAGGAGCGAAAGCGTTGTATATGTGGGTAGCTCATAGTCGCTTAAGAGTGACGACTATGTTTCCTTTATTTTTGTTACCCATGAGTATAATACAGTTATGTTATTTAGCCCCAGACCAATTCTGGTTGAGTAAAACAATATTCCACTGCATTATGTAGCTAAAACTTCATTATCCAATAAGACACATACTTTTCAAGGCGGAAGAATTTAATCTGAAAGACAATTGGCTGCATTTTTCGCAGGTCAAGCAACGGCGTAGAGGCTTTCTCTTTGTTTTGTTCTATGTTTATGTAATTGAGTGTGATGATCGGTTGTATCTGAGGATTTTGGATGTTGCGAGTAAGAAGGATAATGATGGATTTGTTGCATGTTGCTATATCTTACACGTATTATTGGTTAATGTGTGCTGCTTTAATATTGGTTTCATATTTTGGCACAAAGCCAGAAGGTTTGTGGGGAGAAACTAAGTCGATTAAATCGGCTTCAGTGCTCAACTGGTGCTTATTTTATCGACCCTGAAAAAATGAAAGACAAAGTCGATCTCGGCGGAATTTAAACTCATAACGTGAAGGCGGACGAAATGCTGCTAAACATTTCGGCCGGCGTGCTAACAATTCTGCCAGCTCGCCGCTTTCCGTGTTGTACATTAACATTGATATAGTGTGTAAGGTGTCAAGCTGGCAGAAATCGTTAACACGCTGAGCAAAATGCTTAGCGGCATTTCATCCGTCTTTACTTTCTGATTTCAAATGCCGCCGAGGCCGACTTTGTCTTTCATCTTTTCTGGGTCAATAAAATAAGTACTGAAGGTGGGATGGGCGTCGATGTAATCGACCGACCTCCTACCCTGAAATATAGTGTGTAATATTATTGGGTCGTTATGTGCTTATTAATGAAGCATTCTGTGACATTATAAGTGTGTTATGTGGTATTATTAGTGTGTTCTGTGGTCTTGTCGGTATGTTGCGTGCAGTTATTACTGTATTGTGCGACACTTGTATGATGGTTATAGTAATTGAGCAAGTTGTATTAAGTATATGACTTGTTTGGCATATATTTGGTATTCTACATGTCAGCGTTCGTTGTTTTAGGTGTTCTGTAGACACAGATTGATATAGAACAAACTTATATGTAAAGACATTTCAACTAGCCTGCTTTTTTGTCTTTTTTCAACGAATATCTAGAACTAAATAATCCAAAAGTTCTTCTATTTTTCAAGGCGGTAGGGCGTTCTTTGAGAAAGATTTGGCTACTTCGTCGGCTCATGCTAATGTTAGTGTGTTAGTTTGATAATATTTGTATAATGTTTTTTCAGTGTATGCATGTTGTATCGTAATCTGTTTTGTAATTGTGTAGAAATGTTAATAAGCAGTATGGTGATGTTTGTGTAGTGTATGATAAGCTTCCTAGTTCTTGCTTGGTGGGGGGGGGGGGTGATTGTTGGACACCCCGCGGGACGAAGAATAAGACCCGTCAAAGGGCAGAAGAACTACTGTGTAGTCAACGGCCAATTCAACAAGTCCCTTGGCACGGTGAAGTGCCTATGTGCTCCATTGACCTGGAGAGCTATGCTGGAGGGAGAGAAATCTTCAGGCAGGTCTTACCAGGCTAGACAGGCCGAAGGGAAAGAGACAAACAAAACCTTAACTACTATAAATCGAAGCGTCGGCAGTAGGGCGTGGATTTAGTTATCGGCAGGAACAGATCAGATTCCTAGCTTTGAACTAGCAGGATGTCATGCAGAGGATCTTGAATACAAGACAATGGATGAGACCCTAATATTCCTAGTCAGATGGCAATTGCGGGACCACATGGGGAAGCACCCTGTGACTCCTATAGTATGCGCAACCGAAACTCCTATGATGAGGCGTCCTATGGGACGACCTAGACGGGATGAGATGTACAGCAGTCGATTTGCTCGACTATATCTCTTGCCCAAAAGGTGTGTGGCTTTGTGCCAAAGCAATAAATTTATATTACAATTGTTTATCCCTTACGTTGAACATGTGGTAGTTCTTATTGTCGAATTGGCTCATTTTACATAAACTCACGTTAAATAATGTGTTATCTCAAGGGTGGTGTACCGTCAACGGTAGTATACAGTGTTTCTAGCCACTACATTTAATTCTCAATATGAATAATATATTTCAGAGCAAAAGTCAGGAATACTATATAATTAACTAGAGCTTCATTAGCCTGTAGTGTTAAAGGAGGTCGTTCTTCGATATGAGGTCTCAACTAGTTTTATCATCAAACTTGGATCTTCGTTTGGATTGGCTGAGATACGATGACAACAATAATCTTCCTCTGTTACCAAGGAACATTGAAAGAGATCTTCCTTCGCTGTCTAATCGTTCTGACATTTAAACTGAGCCTTTAATTTTCAGTGTGTCGTTGTGTCCATATCGAAAGTTTGGCTTTTATTTAATACGCCAGAATAAAACAGCCTGGTGGAGCTGGTCTTATGAGTATTTTATTCGTGCTTTGAATTGTAGACTATTAATGAAGTTATACATAACCAAAATTGTAGTGTAAAGTCGAGTCACGTTTAAGCAACATCATTTCCCCTACCCTTTAGCTGTAAAGATTAGCTTGGATAAGAGATCGGTTCCAGCGGACCAACTAACATTTGATAATCGTTTGCATGAGATCAAATACCACCACTGTCGACATATTTTAGGGGTGCCGGAAAATAATGTCGTATTTCATACAATGAATTCAAATCAACATAAAACATATAGATATATTAATTCATTCGAAATATAGTATTTATCATTAGCAATAACATTTCCCCACCTTGAAAAATGTGTTTTGGTTCTTCAGAAGAGAAGAAATCAGGTTGTTTAGAAGAGAAAAATGTTTGGAGTCCCTGCTTCGGAATGTTTTTCTGCTAGTAAAGTGTTCAAGTGACCTGAAAAAGTAAAAATATGATGGTGCTAAGTCTGGTGAGTAGGCAAGGTGAGGTAGAACTTCCCAGCCTAATTCATTTTTCTTTGGTTGTCTTTGCTGAATGTGGCCTTAATTCCTATGGGAAAGCTCATGAGATATCCACTTTTCCCTATACACTTTTCCAATCTGTTTGAGATGATCTTGCACAGTACTTTGACACGGATCTTCTTGTGGTATGACGCCAGACTATTTGCTTGAAAATACATCACATTTCAGCACCCTCTAATACTTTCAGCCCCCCCCCCCCTGGGTCAAATATA
>NC_068981.1:131256528-131258590 GCF_001194135.2 Octopus bimaculoides
CTTTCAGCCCCCCCCCCCCTGGGTCAAATATATAAGTACATGTACCACACAATAGTTGATTCAATAAATTGAATTTTTTTAGTTGTGAAAACAGGTCTTGTGCGGTGCCGGACGAAATGAATGCTTTTCTTAAGTATAGCGAACATGGGGATAAAAAAAATAAGGATTTCATTTCTCTTCTCATGAGGGTGTACAAGTGAGACCGTGATATCTATTTCACCGTATGGTGCATCTTGTACTCTATAAATGTATATTTCAGTCTACCAAAACTGTTACAATTTCACCAATACTACTTATATTATCCTGGCGCCCTGTGTATAATGAGGTTATTTTCTGTATGTTGTGTTTATGTGTAAGACTTAATTTCGCTTATGTATTTGTCTGCATATTTTTATTATTCCCAAGATACCTATAATTATGAATATTGTTCGCATTCAATTCCCAAATTCTGGTTATCTCTATTTCTAGATTTTTATATTTGGATCGTTTCTCCATAACTTTTGAAGATATATTATTGTCTATTGGAATTGAAATAGCGATTAATAAACTTTTTATATCCTCGATAGAATTTGACAATAGTATCGAAACGATTTTCTTTAATCTCCATGACTGTATTACTTGCAAAGTCTCAAAGTGTGATCTCTTTGGCAATCTGTGGAATGGGCTTTTAATGTATATTTGTGCTGTGTCTCTCCTGAGTTATTTCATAGGTATAATTTCTGGTGTAAGAAATCTCCAGTTCACGTGTGTGTATATATATATGTACCTTTTTTAACTTCAACTTGTTTCGGTCATTTGATTGCGACCATGCTGTAGCACCACATTGAAGAATTTTAGTCTAATAAACTCATTCCATAAACTCATTTTCAAGCCCGGTGTTCATTCTATCGATCAATTTTATCAAACTGTAAACACACCAACGCCGGTTGTCAAGCGGTAGTGATACGCATGCACGCGCAAGTGTATGCGTCTGTGTCTGTGTATGTATGACGAACTCAACGAACACTGCGAAATTCCTGAAGTAGATCCAGCGATACTTATATCAAAACTGTAGATGACATCAGGTAGCCTAAACAGTGAAAGTGCTTTAATCGGCATACTACTAACCATATACCCAAGGTCTAAATAATTACTTAAGTATGTATGTATGTTATCAATCAGTTTCATTTCTGTATTTCTTGTCCATAGAGAAAGTGCCGGACTCTAACATAGATTCAAGGCTCCTTCATTGGAACTTTTATCAACATCATCTAGGTATTTGTGCATATGTGTGTGTGTGTGTGCAGTATTTGGTGTTAGTGTATGCGCAGATTTGTATGTTTGTTTTATGGATGCGTTTTTATGTCTAGATGCATGCATAAGTATGTATGTATGTATGTATGTATGTATGTATGTATGTATGTATGTATGTATGTGGTGGAAGTCAACTTCCACCGAGGAAGATCACTTCCTGAAGTTTGCAAACTTTCCAAGTGTCCAAGAAGTTCCTGCGCATGAATTTGTTTTGAGCGGATGAAGTGTTGCAGAGCACAGAACTCATTTCTCAGCACAATCAACTCTAAAACCAGTGGCGCAACAGAGGATGAGACGACTGGAAACCAACTGCACTACAAGTTTTATTCTTTTCTTTTTATACGAGTTTATCTTCTCCTTGAACGAAGCTCTAACGAGAATTAGGGGTCCTTCACTGCCATTGGTTCACATACTAGTTAGCTCATAGCTGGGAATCTAACAACTGCTGCTGCTGCTACTACTACTACTACTACTACTACTACTACTACTACTACTACTACTACTACTACTACGACTACGACTAGTACAACGGGTCAGTGTAGACCCGGGAGTAATAGTCGCTAAGAGCTGGTTCCACATTTCTCAAAACTCTGGAACTCCCGAACCAGAACCTCACTACCGGAAGCAATTTAAAGTCGTACATACATACATACATACATGCATGCATACATACATATTTACATACATACATACATACATACACACACGTCCATACATACACACACACACATACACACACATACATACATACATACATACATACCTGCAT
>NC_068981.1:131258631-131259156 GCF_001194135.2 Octopus bimaculoides
CATGCATACGTACATACATACGTACATACATACATACATACACATGCATGCATACATACATAAACACACACATATGCATGTATACATACATACACACATACACACATATATACATACACACATACATTTATAAATGCATACATACATATATGCTTACATACATACACACATACATACATACATACATACATACATACATACATACATACATACATACATACATACATACATTGGTGTTTTTGTGCCTCAATAATGAAAATCGTTTAATATCAGTTCTGAGGAAGATGAGCTTCTGATTCACCAATCATTTTATTTTATTAATTCCTTTCGTGTATTAGCAACATAGAAGCTTTTCTTAACATTGCATAATATCCTTTAGAGTTGGAGTGCAGTTTTTAGTGTTAATAGATCTTATTGTTTCTTCTCCAGCTTCTTTTGGCCTGCATTTTACTTCAACCTCTTCTTTAATTAGTTCTTTAATTATCTCATCTCTGTTCCTTCAAGTAACAGGATTTCATGGCTTTT
>NC_068981.1:131259256-131259884 GCF_001194135.2 Octopus bimaculoides
ATATATACAGAAGCATATACTCATATGCAGCTATATGTGTTTTTGTGCATATTGTGTGTCTGTCTCAATATGTATGTATGCATTATGTAAGTATGTATGTATGTATGTATGTATGTATCAGTTCGTGAACATATAGAAGTTAGTGTGTAGAAATGATAAGAAATATGCTTTCGAGCTAGTATCCGTCTTTACCTTGATATTTTTATATTTAAGCGCTGAATACTGTCTGTGAGGTTTCTTTGCAGACATGTACAGTGCAAGACTTGATACCACAATTATTATCTGATTTGTCATACTTGTTAAGAAGCATTTATGTTGCATGTTTTATAGTGTTTCAATTTATTAAATTTTCTTTTATAAAATATTATTCATTTGACTGAAGTTACCGCTTTACACATAACTCAAATTGAAAGTAAAATATCTCTCCACGACAAAGATTATAGTTTTTATCTGGCGGCGGTTTAATACTGTCTCGAATAATCATTTTCAATAAATTAATAAATTCCAACAAAAAGAAAAAAGAAATAGAAACGAAAATAATTTAGCAGATGTCAACGAATGAATAGATCTCTCTCACTCTCTCTTTCTCTCTGTGTATATATATATATATATATATATATATATATAT
>NC_068981.1:131260818-131261404 GCF_001194135.2 Octopus bimaculoides
TGTGTGTGTGTGTGTGTGTGTGTGTGTGTGTGTATGTGTGTGTGTGTGTGTGTGTGTAACTGTATGCGTGTATCCATGTATTAATGATCCTTAAGACGTGTGCAAAAAATCAAACCCCTGGAACAGTAGTCAACGCGCCGACGTCGCGTTGCTAGCGGCTGCGGTACCTTCTCTGCATGATATTGACTTCAAGTCTAGTAATGACCACACACTCCCTATATCAGTTAGTCATTAATCTAGATATGCTTGGGTAGCCGTATTTTTAGTGTTCTTTTCGATTTCGTCGTAAGTTGAACAATATTGATGTAGAGGTGCAACTTGTTTGTGCAAAATTCAGTTTTGAATAATGTTGCGACACGCCTATGAGAAGCCAAACGCATTGTCACGTGTGGTACCGTTGTTTTAAATCGAGAAGAGCATCTACCAATGACTATTTCGAACCTGGCCGAACTTGCGTGTCAACAGCGGTGGTATTTTAACACCATAAGTACCGAGCGTTCATTTATGACCGCTTTTGCTTTTTACTTTTTTATTTCTACGATTGATTTGAATATGTAATCATGAGCATCATTTCATATATATATAT
>NC_068981.1:131261507-131263290 GCF_001194135.2 Octopus bimaculoides
ATGTATGTATGTATGTATGTATGTATGTATGTATGTATGTATGTATGTATGTATATTGTACCTAAATAAATGCTAAAAGACTATTTTCAATATACTGCATTAACGTATATTTAAAATAAATTGTATTAAATAAAGATTTTCAATGCCAGTCAAAAATTACCGCTATGGTCCATGTAGAAAGTAAGAAATGTTGGCACTTCTAGTCTTAAAAGTACCTGCTGTTTTTCCTTAAAACCAACGCCTAATTGTTCGTAAAGTTTCCAGAGAAGAAAGCAATGATAGGTGTGTGCCACATGATTTTAAAAGAAAACTAAAACGGATTGGGTTATCGTAAAATATGTGCTGCGTCTGCTGACTGATCAACAAAGTGAGAGCCCAGTCAGTGTCAGACAGGAGGTGTCTGAACGTTCAAATGTTGATGAAAACTTGTGGAGAATGTAATAACAGATGACGTACCATGGTTGTACGACAAGACTGTCGGAATCAAAAGGCAGTCATCGCTGTGGGTTGGATCATCGGCGCGACGATTAAAAATGAAACATAGTGTTGCTCAAATGTGTTGATGATATCGTCTTTTTGTGATTAGATGGCCGTTCATCGTGAGTTTGCTCCACATAATCAGAAGATCGATAAAGAAAGTTTTACTTTGACGACCTGAAATGTTTGTGAGAGGTAGTGCAAAAGAAAAGGCACGAAACATGAAGAAATAAAATCTAGATGCTGCATCATGACAACGCATTTGCTCACTAATCACTACTTATCCGTGTCTTTTTGCTAACTCAAGGAGTCGACCAACTTTTCGGTCCTTTCTGTGATTCCCAAAGTTGAAATTCACTCTCAATTATCATTTCTGACGATGGAAATGCCCGAACAAAATTGAACTGTGCACTAGCCCTAAGAACGCGCTCCAGGACATGTTTCAAAACTCTGAAATGTATTAGGAGCGACGTACAAATAGTAGAGAAAAGGGTCCGAAGAGTCAAGGTGAAGTAATGCAGAAAATTTGTATTTTTTTAAATGCTTGATTCCTAACCACATGATTCCGGGTTCAGTCCCACTGCGTTGCACCGAGAACAAGTGTCTTCTACTATAGCCTCGGGATGACCAAAGCCGTGTGAGTGAATTTGGTAGGCGGAAACTGAAAGAAGCCTTTGGGCTTGTGAGTACTCCCCCACCACTACTTGACAATCGGTGCTGGTGTGTTTACGTCCCCGTAACCTATCGGTTCGGCCAAAAGGGGCCAATAAAATAAATTCTTCATGGCAGTGTCCGCCAGCATGGCCACAGTCAAATGACTAAAACAAGCAAAAAATAAAAGATAAAGGATACATATAGGTGCAGGCGTGGCTGTGTGGTAAGAAACTTGCTTCCCAACTGCATCGTTCCGGGTTCAGTCCTACTGCGTGGCTCCTTGGGCAAGTATCTTCTACTATAGCCTCGTACCGACCAAAGCCTTGTGAGTGGATTTCGTAGACAAAAACTGATAGAAGGCCGTCGTATATATAGGTATATATTCGTGGGTCTGTATTTGTCCCCACCTACCACCTTCGCTTGACAACCGATCATGGTGTGTTTACGTCCCCGTAACCTATCGGTTCGGCCAAAAGGGGCCAATAAAATAAATTCTTCATGGCAGTGTCCGCCAGCATGGCCACAGTCAAATGACTAAAACAAGCAAAAAATAAAAGATAAAGGATACATATAGGTGCAGGCGTGGCTGTGTGGTAAGAAACTTGCTTCCCAACTGCATCGTTCCGGGTTCAGTCCTACTGCGTGGCTCCTT
>NC_068981.1:131263636-131266829 GCF_001194135.2 Octopus bimaculoides
GAGAGATTTGATGCTAATATCCATTATTATTGTAATTTATTCCTATGTCAATAATAATGGATATTAGCGTCAAATCTCTCTTAAATTTAAATTTAAAACTTTGTATATATATATATATATATATATATATATATATGGGGGAAAAGTAAAAAGAAAACAAAGAAAATGCACATTAGATATAAAAAATAAAGTTTTTTATGCAAAGTAAAGATATCTACATACAATTAGAGGATTTGAGGTGGAATTGTGAGGTATGAAAGTTATTATTATGATTCATTATAGAGATTCAAAGTCATACCGGTATCGTCAGAAGCTGATCACTGACTTTGAATGAACACCGATTTCCAAACGGTGTCCGGTCTAATAGTATCTGAGTGAAAAGATTACATTCAAGGGAGGTACGCAGTTCTGAAAGTGATGCAATTAAGGTAGATATAAATACTGGAATATCAATGGTGTATGGGATGTATGGAGATTTGTGGTATTACTGTTAAGGTTATTAGTGTCCTGTATTAAGTTGTGTGTTCATGTTGAGTTGTGGATGATATTTATTAATAAAAGTTGCCTCTTTATTTAATCTTTGGTGTACTGAGGTGTTCTGTGAACATTGATAGAAAGGGAAAATTAGGAAGTTCGGTTTAAGGTTCCTAGCACATCTTTCTGTATTCACTGATCTGTATCTGTCTGTATTGTAGATAGCGGATTTTTTCTTTGTGAAGAGTTGTTCTTCGTCCGAAGAATTTGATTTTATCTTAAATATTTCACCTTGTTTGAAGTGAAACTCTGTACCCTCCAAAAGGTGGAGGCATGTGCCACGGTTAGGCCTCCCGCATTTTTTCACTTTTGGTTCCGTTGTTAATAGATATAGTGTTGTGTTGGTTAATATTTTTTCTATGATTTCGGTTGCATTTTGCTCTTGATAATTTTGTGTGAGCCTAAAATTTTGTTCATTGTTTTATCTCCAGTGAGAATGGGTAGATTTTGGATGATGATGTTGAAGGCCGCATTGTTTCTAGGGTTGTGTACGGAGATGTATGGGAGTATTTTTAAGTCTGGTGTAGTATTTCGGTTGACTTCCCTTAATGCTTGTATGTCTATTTCCTTTGCTCGTTTAATCTCATTATTTATTGATGATGTTGGGTAATATCTCCAGATTAGTATTGATTTGAGTTCAAGGAGTCTTCGTTCACGAGTGTTGGTATCCGAAACTATGGTACAGATTCTTTTCTCTACATTATAAGGTATATAAATTTTTGTGTTTGGGGTGGCATGAGTTGAATAAAAGGTATTATTTTGAATCTGTGGGTTTCGATGTGGTTATTGACTATTTTTATTAGGATGTCAAGAAAAGGAAGTTGTTTATTGCTGTGTTCCATGGTGAATTGTATGTTGCTATGATATTGTTGAGCATTATTTTGAAATCGAGGAGTTTGTCCATGCCATCTTTCCAAAGTATAAAGCAATCGTCCAAATACCTCTTCCAGTTCTCCTTTAAATAGCAATGAAATGAGGTGCGATATTTTTGTAGTGATGATTGGTATATTTTAAGTTCTAGATAACCCATTACAAGGTTCGCAATCACTGGCGAAGCTCAGGTTCCCATTGCAATTTCACATTTTTGTCGATAGTAAGCTGTATCGAACATGAAATAGTTGTTCAGTAGGATGAATTTGAGTGCTGCGATTATTAATCTGTGGTTGATGCGCCCTGGGATCTCTTCTGGGTATTTTTCTAGCCAGAAGGTGATTGCTTCTATACCATAATCCTGTGAGATGTTGGTGTACAAGTTCACCACATCGAATGATACTAACAGGGTTCCTTCACTTATTGTTTTCGGGGGATGATTAAGCATGCTTAAATCATTCCTGGTGAAGCTTTTCACATATTTTTAAAATGGTTTGAGTAAGATATCGAGGAAATTGCTCAAACGGTGAGTTTCACAAGCAGGGCCAGCAATGATGGGTCTTAGTTTGAGGTCAGTGGGGGGAGGAACATTAATGCATAGACTTGGAAAACCTTTGCAAGCTTTACTAATATGTGGATTTTTGTGGATTTTAGGTCATCCGTAGAATAGACTTGGTTTGTATTTAAAATTGGATAGTCAATATCTTTTTTAGTGAGGCCCTCTCCATGTATTTAAAGTAAGACGGATAAGTTTTTAAGTGTCTTCTGTGGATTATAGTGCTCTATCTTCTCATAGTAAATATTGTTTTCCAACATGGAGAGTATTGAATTTTTATAGTACTCTGTGTCCATCACTACTACCGCACTTCCGTTATCGGCTTCTTTAATAGTCAGATTTATATCATTTTTTAACTCGATTATGTTTTTCCATTCATTTGTGCTGAGGTTGGATTTAATTCGCTGTTTTTGTAGGGTATTAAAATGGAAAATTGGTAATGTGTTCACGAAAGTCAAGTGCTTTATTTCTGCCTTTTTGTAGGATAGTATTCGCTTTTGTTTTCTACTATTGAGTCATCTTTGCTGATGTAGTTGTGAAGTGCTTCTGTGAGGCGCAATTTTCGGTAAAAATTCATAGTGTCATCTTTGATTTCATTCGGGTTCGATCTGCGAGGGGTTGGTGTAAACTTCAAATCTCTTGCTAGAATTTTAGTTTGTGCAATACTTAGGATTTTCTTTGATAAGTTGATTATTTTCGGTTGTTTATGTATATTTTATTCGATTTCATATCTCACTTTCCTTGATTTAGGTCCAAAATATGGTTGTAGTAGGTGAATTGTTGTGGGAAGTCTGTATTGTATTTGGTTTGGTAAGGAGTAAATGGGTGTAATGTGCGTCTGTGGTAGTATGTTTATTGTGGGGTGACTATGTAGTGGACTAGATTATGGTTGTTCTGGGGGTTGTTATCTTGTCTATGATTGATGTGGCTTGGGTTAAATATATTGTTAATCGTGTAATGCGGGTAGAGGGAGAAGTTATGTTGTCTAGTTAGGTTGTGTCTAGTTGAATATTTGAAGTATCCATGTTGATGGTTAAGTCTCCGAGACAAATTTTTCGATTGTCCGTGGCATGATGGGGATAGATTGGTAGGTAATGGTATATATATATATATACACATATACAATACATATATATATATTGCGGAGAAATGGCTAAAATTTGCCCTGGTTATAAGTATACAATATGTTATATATATATATACATATATATGTATATATATATATATATATAT
>NC_068981.1:131270109-131272741 GCF_001194135.2 Octopus bimaculoides
TGTGTGTGTGTGTGTGTGTGTGTGTGTGTACTTTTAGAGATGTGCATAATATGAATTTTATAGATGGATGTGTGAATACATGCATACACTTGTACATGCATACTTGCATACATACACAAACGCACACTCAACACACATACACCACACCCACACACACACCAACGCAAGCACACACACACACACACATATATATAAAACAGAGTTATTCATACGTAGAAGATCGAGAATAAATTTGAATTATCATAAGTCCAGCTTCGTAACTAATTAGTTAGATTAGTAGTTAGATTAATATGCCCTTCAAAATAAGACTGGTAAAAATTCGTAAGTTGATTATCGATAGATATATACCTAAACTTATACGAATGCTAAAATTAGATTTATGTTTCAACTCTTATGAAGAAATTGATTGGTTTCAAGTAAGTAAAAATAAAGAACTTAGTAAATTTAACCATATTAATATATCTACTTATTCTTTCATTAACGCATTGTTACTATATAAGGCACTCATCTTAGCGATTTACCTAGAAATGAGGTAGATATTATTCTAGCAGCTAGGAAGGCTGATTGAATTTAAGGGTAAATATTCGATCAGAAAAGACAAATAACGCAATTTTGATATCAGAATGGAGTCCAGCGACTCTGCACAAGTAACTGATTTAGAAGACATGTATCTCTATGTGTGTGTGTGTGTGTGTGTGTGTGTGTGTGTTTAGGTGGAACAAGGAAGACGTGTTCTTATCTCTCTCATGTCCAAGCTTGATTTATGCGTTCGCCACCACAACCTCGTTTAGGCCTAGCATCCTTTCTTGTTTGTTTTCACTGTCCTGTTTGTGTTACCAATTTTGACCTTCGGCAAAATCCCAAATTTTATTTAATTTGCTTTGCGAAAGCGTATATTGTTGTTAAGTGCTCGAAATACTTAAGTAGAAAAACAACCAACAACTGATGAAGGGTCGTTGTTTATATTGTTTGCGTTGTTTTCCAATTGTGTCTTTCGTTGTTCGAAAATTTTTTCATATTCCATGTACTCGTACTCCGTATTTTTTTTGTTGTACACGTTTCATGACGTCCTGTGCCCACATATGCACATTTCCTCTTCTTTTATACGTATATGTATTTCTATATGCTTGTGTATCTGCGGTTGTAGGTGTGTGATAGGAAGGTATGTGTATATATATATATATATATATATATATATATGTATGTGTGTGTGTGTGTGTGTGTGTGTGTGTGTGTGTGTGTGTGTGTGTGGATATGTGTATGAGTACGTAAATGCACATATATGTTTGTGTGTATAGGAATGTACATATACATGTTTGTGTGAGTGTGTACGTATGTAGACATTAAGAACGCAGGAGGTTTTATGTCTATGTATTGTATCATCCGCACCCCAAACTGAATGCGAACCACAAATGCATAAGTCGAAAACCCAATCACCAAAAAGCAATTATAAATTCTATAATTTGGAGCATCTCCCTTAGAATCTCTATACTTTCATCGAATGAAAATATAATTTAACAAAACGAGAAATACTACAATCTGGATTTAGCTACAGCTGGTTATAAGGAGGAAATTCATTATATTCCAATATACATAAAATTGCAGAAGTAATGGAACGGATGAATGATAGCGATCACCATAACAATAAAAACAGAAATACTAAGACATACTTTAATTGGAGGAATAGTAAGGAAAGCTTTATGGGTAGTGTAGATAAACTGAGTGACACAGAAAAAAACTCTAATTAACAGAAACAGTGAAAAAAAAAGAGCAAGATTAGCTATGTAAACCTAGGAGTGAAACTTACTATCAGAAAGACCACTATGACAACCAAGCAAATTGCAGATTAAAATGAAGATAATAATAATGATAGCGATAATAATATTAACTAGCTAAACGCGTGAAAACTTTACGGAAAACATAAACAATGTAAGCATCTGTAAACAGTATACTGGTGTCATGAGAAATGTTTGCATATTATGACCGTCTGTCTTTACGTTCTGAGTTCAAATTCTACCGAGGTCAACTTTGCCTTTCGTCCTTTCGAGGTCGATAAATTAAGTACCAGTTGTGTACGAAGGTCGATCTAATTAACTGGCCCCCACCCCACAAAAATTTCAGCCCTAGAAAAGTATATTGTAACAGTTACAGAATATAGAAAGTAATGTAGCATCAATGACTATATAATCCAAGCAAAATATCTCAGTTGCACAGACATAAACAGAATTACTATTTAGCCTTAAAATACATCGTACATATTCAAAGAACATTCTTGGTTTAATGGTATGGAATGTTTTTCTGGTATTCTTTTATTCTTTTACTTGCTTCAGTCATTTGACGGTGGCCATGCTGGAGCACCACCCTTTAGTCGAAGAAATTGACCCCTGGACTTATTCCCTGTAAGCCTGGCGCTTATTCTATCAGTCTCTTCTGCTGAGCAGCTAAATTACAGGGACGCAAACGCACCAACATCAGTTGTCAAGCAATGGTGGCAGTGGAACAAACACAGACACAAACACACACGCGCACACACACACATACACACATAGTTACATATATACATATATATATATACATACATACATACACACACACACACACACACACACACACACACACACACACACACACA
>NC_068981.1:131273541-131279296 GCF_001194135.2 Octopus bimaculoides
GAGGAGGGCAGAGGAGGAGGGCAGAGGAGGAGGGCAGAGGAGGAGGGCAGAGGAGGGCAGAGGAGGAGGGTGAGTGGGGGAGGAAGAGGGGAACAAAATACATAGTAATAGGAATAAAAATATTATGAAGGTTTCGAACCTAGAGGTTGAATAGAGTTCACTTCACATATTTACTCATAACTATATACATGGGATATGGCAAAAAATAATAACTACAGTATTAATCCTAGAAATCAGAAAAATCGCTCGAGACAGATCACATGGTATAATGCCCCATATGGGGCCCAAATAATCACAAATATACCAGATAAATCATTCGTGGCTCTAAACAAGCATTTTTCACCATCAAGTAAATACGGTGCTTTATTTAACAGACATACATTTAAATTTGCCTGTTCAACTACTAGAAACTTAGCTGACATTATAGCAGCACAAAATGCTAGTAAGTTAAGAGGATTTGTTGAAATTGATTTTGCTGATCCACTTGATAGTAGTAATAAAGATGGCAAAAACAAGAGAAACAACATCATCAACAACAACAACAATAACAATAATGATAATAATAACAAGAGCACTCAGAGAGTGCAAACCTCCACCATTGTAACACCAACGTCCTCTCAACAATTAATCTGAGATGATTTTTAAAATGAGAATATCTAAAATAAACTCGACTGCTCTCACAAAAGAGAATACTAAAAACGAATCGCTCTCAAAAATTAAACCGGAAAAATAATCTAGAATCCTTGTCCTGTACGTGATCGATCCCAAAGGTAGTCATAGAATGTGAAGGTGGCTGTAAAAATTCAGTAACAGTAATAAATAGTTTATTCTTTTCTAACTCACACCAAAGTTAACAAATTCATATTTCAAAATAGTTACAGCCTTAAACGTAGATAATTGAGAAAGACTTGAAAGTTAAAGTAAGATCGTAATCATGTAAAGTAGAGTAAATAAAACAAACAATCCAGAATCCTTGTCTGGTACTGGATCAATCCCCAAATCTAATCACTTCGTGCCAGTCACGAGACCAAACATCCCTGATAGTTTCATCCGAATCCATCCAGTGGTTCTTGAAATATCATGTCCATGGGCAAGCAAACAAACACGACTCAAAACAATACCTCCGCCTTCGCTAAGGCGGGGATAATAATAATAATAATAATAATAATAATAATAATAATAATAATAATAATAATAATAATAATAATAATAACCGAGGGTTGTTATTTTATTATAATGAATATTAAATATCTAACTTGAATAGGGGAGGCGTGTGTATATCAAATGTACCATATCTTAACACAGAAGAGATTCCTAGGTCAACATTTGACAATAGGTGGAATGTAAACTTTCACAACGAAAAATCCCTCAATAATAGGCTTATGTATAAATGATCGGAGATAACGAATTCTTCAGAAAAAATCTTAGTTTATAAATATTCTGTAACAACAGGAGAATGTACTTACTATTATATAGGTGCATGCGCAACTGATTTTAAACCAAATTGTATAGTCACGTTTCTTCGTTTAAATATAGTAAAAATGAAATTTGTCTGGAGTCTCGAAGAAAGGAATATTAAGTATGATATTAAATGGTCAGTAATATGAGCTACCTTATAATGGTGAAAACTAAGATACAATTTTAGCGCTGAGAAGACGTTGCATATCCTTACATCCAAATCTACAGTCAAATCTACCATATCAAATAAAAGAAATAAATTAATGTTAAGAAGTATGCATTTATTTATATAGGAACCTTTAAAGCCTTCCCTAATAAATGGAATATTGATTAGTGTGCTGTAACATAATAGGTTGGGTCTACCTTTCACAGTCCTGTATATTTAGTATATTTAACATAGTTAGCATTATTTAGACGATACACTAGCATTACTTTATCTAATTATTTTAGTTATCTTAATTCGCTGCTTATAATTGTTGTTGTTGTTATTCTTATAACTATTATTGTCATTTTTATTTTTATTTAATTGTGTAATTAGATTGGTTAATTTCATTTTAGTTTTTTTTTAATCTATTTTTTTAATTCTATTTTTCTATTTTATTTTTTTATCTCAATTTATCTTAATATTACAATTATAGTTTTTTTTAAGTACTTTCCCGCAAGTAATGAAAAATTACCCTCATAGTGATCGTATCAAAAATGCCTCATGTTCCTTTCTTCCACCGTTATATTAGCACACACACACATATGTACTCATCTGTCAGCACATACACCCATCTGAGTGTGTGTGTGTGTGTGTGTGTGTGTGTGTGTGTGTGTGTGTGTGTGTGTGTGTGTGTGTGTGTGTGTGTGTGTGTGTGTGTGTGTGTGTGTGTGTGTGTGTGTGTGTGTATGTGTGCGTGCATAAAAATATGCATAGTCTAGCAACTATGTATTGGTTTCTAACGTTGGCACAATTTTCGGGACTCGGTTAGTCGGTGACTTCAACTGGTACTTATTTTATCGACCCCGAAAGGATGAAAGCAAAGTCGAACCCGGCAACATTTGAACTCAGAACGTTAAGTCGGAAGAACGTTAAGCATTTCGTCCGATGCCGTAACGATTCTCACAGTTCGCTGCCTTTTATCAACTATATATTAATGCGGATATGAAGCAAAACAAAGACTCCTCATTGAAATTGATGTACACAAGTGAAAGTTAAACAGAAGAAAACAAGAGACCCGGAGATTTGCTAAGCTGTTGTCGTGAATCTGTTGTTGTTTAGCCCCAAAATCAACCCTGCTTCCATTTCGTTCATGAGCATCTTGTCTGAAAGGAGTAATTACATCACCATTTTGCAATGCTTCCATATCGGGGACTGCACCACTGTTGCTGTTGCCGTTGGATGCTCAGACATTTCAAGATTGATTTGAATGAAGTCTCTCACCAACACATCCAAAACTTTAGCCTGAAGTCAAGTGGCCTTCTCTCTCTTTCTCTCTCTCTCAACGATATTGTTGCCACCTGCTTCAGCGATATCCCCAGGTTCAGGTGCAAGTGTCAATGTCTGGTAAGAAGTTTTCTTCCACATACGTGGATTTGGGTTCAGGCTCATTGTGAGGTACCATGGGCAAGTGCCTTCTACTACTGCCCGGTACCGACCAAAGCCCTATGAAACTCAATGAAACCTGTCGTGTGTGTGTGTGTGTGTGTGTGTGTGTGTGTGTGTGTGTGTGTGTGTGTGTGTGTGTGTGTGTGTGTGTGTGTGTGTGTGTGTGTAATGAGTGACTTTGCGTTTGTGTTTGTCCCCGACCATTGCTCGACAACTGTTGTAAGGGTCCTTACGTATGTGTTCTTTAACAGTTCGGCAAAACGGATTAATACAGTAAGTACCAGGATTAAAAATAAATACTGGAGTTGATTTGTTCGATGAAAGCTTTTAAGACGGTACCCCAGCATGACCGCACTATAATGACTGAAACAAGTACAAGACCTATAATGAACACTTCACCTAGATTTTCCTTCCCAGAGCATTGGCCGTCATTAATGCCCTCCCTGAACAGAATCTTTTTTGAATCCATCAACTTATAAAAGCTACATAGAAATGTAAAGGTAGTCAACTTCATTTTGCTTAGAGGACCTGTGAAAAACAATGGTACAGGTTCTTTCTCTCTCCAAAGTAAATGCAAAAACATGTTCTTCTTTATTGAAGATGATAAACTCTGTTTGGTGTCTGCATATATCAATGGAAGTATATGCGCATATCTGTACGTATGTATGTCATTAGCCAGTTTTATTTCAAGATTTCTTGCCAATAGAGAAACAGCCGGTTTTTAACCTAAATCCAAGGATCCTTAAACTCTGTTGTGCATGCGCACTATGTTTTAATCTTCCAGCTCACTTCCGTTGTTTACAGCAGTGCTTGGAAGGAAGAAATGTAGCGTGTGATCGTCGCATTGACCACGACAGAGAAAGTTGAAGAGAATCTGCATCAAATGTTGCCAAGAGCTTGGCGATACATGCTCAGGGGCCTAAGCAAAGTGTTTATAAGACGTGCATTTCCCACGGGTTCCGCTATTCTAAAAAGTACGTGGCCTGATCAATAAGTATCCGGACTGGTGCTATAAAAACAAAACTACAACTCGTACCAATTTGCCACTTAATTTCCTTCAAAGTAGCCCCCCTCCGAAGCCACACACTTAATCCAGTGCTGTTTCCATTGATGGAAGCATTCCTGGAACTCGTTTTCTGGGAAAATCAGCAGCTGCCTCGTCGCATTCACTTTGATTTCCTCAATGTCCTGAAATCTTCCTTTCAAGCGGGATTTGATATTTGGAAAGAGGAAAAAGTTGCAAGTGGTAAGATCTGGAAAATATAGCGGTGTCGGACCTGGGGAATACTGTGCCTAGCCAAAAACTGCGTTGTCATGGAGCAATTGTCACTCACCGGACGCATGCAATTGTGGCCTTTTCCGACGAATAGCATCTCGCAAACGCCGCAAAACGTCAGGGTAGTACTCCTTGTTTACTGTCTGACCAGGTGGAGCATACTTATGATGAACAATCCCATTGTAGTCGAAGAAAACGGTCAACAGTGTCTTCACACTGCTTCGACTTTCTTCGGTTTCGGAGTGACTGGGGCCTTTCACTGCGAGGCTTGAGCGTTTGTTTCGGGGTCATAGCCATAGACCCACGATTCATCACCCGTTATGACCGTTTTCAAAAAGTTTTCATCATTCTCGACACAATCAAGGGGATCTTCTGCAACTGAAATCCGAGTGTCTTTTTGGTCAGCTGAAAGCGGTTTTGGCACAAACTTGGCGGACACGCGTCTCATACGCAAATCTTCAGGGATAAGACTGAACTGAACCGTAACTAATCAGCGCATACTCTGATAACTCACAGATGGTGAGTCGACTATTTCTCCTTACAGTTGTACGTACATCTGCGATGTTTTTCTTAGTTCTGGTGGTTGCGGTACTCCCGAACGTTCGTCAATATCGACATATTTTTCGGCCATCTTGGAAACGTCTGACCCACTAGTACACCTGTGTGTGGCTCACACACTCGTCTCCTTACACATTCTGCAACTTTGCGTAGGCCTCTGCGCAGGTATCACCATAACAACTTCCTCTGTCATGGTCAATGCGTCGAACACACGCTACACACCTTCCTTCCAAGCAATGCTATAAACAGCGGAAGTGAGCCAGAAGGTGAAAACCTAGTTCGCATGCACAAATGAAATCAAGGTCAATCTTTACCAAGTGGTTTTACTCTGCATGCTTTAGCTTCGTTATTATGACAACAGCGAGATTATTTATTGATCAGGCCTCGTATATATGTATATGTGCAGATTTGTATATTTTGATTTTATGTATGTCTTCTCATGCATATGCTCGCATATATGTATGTATGTATGTCTCTTCTATTTTTTAATTATTATAAATATTCCACTAAGGAGTGAGTCGGTTTCCAGCACAGATATAAGACTCCATCTTTGGGATGTAATTAACACAGACAAGTTCATATTTGGAACTTCAGAAGAGTCTTGTATATGTTTAATGTTCCACTCACAGATTGCACTTGTACGAATTAGCCGGTCATTTTCTCTTTCTGCAAATCCCAGTTTATCCAGATTCCCCTTTAAGCATTTACTAACGAAACCTAGTGCTACAATTATTATTGATATGAATATGAATATGAATTTATAGTCTGGATAGAAAAACTGGAGGTTTCGAAGCATGTATGTATGTATGTATGTATACTTGGATGCATGCATGCATGTTTTTATATATATATATATATATATATATATATAT
>NC_068981.1:131281064-131282101 GCF_001194135.2 Octopus bimaculoides
AGATAGATAGATAGATAGATAGATAGATAGATAGATAGATAGATAGATAGATAGATAGATAGATATACATCAATCTGTGTATCATACTTAAAGCAAATATGCACATTTAGTCATGCCATTACCGCTGTTAGAAAATGTTTGTCTGCTACGAGTATATATAATTGTCTTTTTAACACAGTACGTCTGTAAGAGATATTATGAAGGAACAAATACCGCAATTAATCAGACTTTCAATAACATATCTGTATGATACATAGGCTGCTATTTTAAATTAATTCTGTTTGTCACACGAAACTAAGTTGCGCGCGTGTGTGTGTGTTTATGATTTATGATATATTTTAATTTATAATATGATATTTGAATTCTCCTCACTATGAAGGAGCTAGTGCTGCAGAAACAAAGTTCCTTCGCTTGAAATTAGCTTATGACAACCATGACGGGTTACCTGCCATATTATAGCTACCTTAATGTATTTTTACTGTTCAGATTTCAGCTTGTTTTTGTAAAGTTCGTGTTAACCGGTTTCTTTCTTTATTTGCTTGAAAAGTCCCATCTTCGCGAGAGTGAGACTTAGGAATTCAATCATCACCAAGTGCACTTAAAATTTTAGTAAAAAGTGTCGATTTACAATCTGAGTAAAGAATTTGGATGTTTCAAAACGTTTGTTAACAAATAATCTCTTTCAAAGAAATGTTAACATCTTCAGGACGGGTGATTTTTATAACTCTATATATTTTCTTTACTGCTCCAGGTGTATAATGTTTTACATTTAGCAGAATTTTGCTGACAATGTTTGAGCAATATTCTTTGTGTTAATGTTTAAACTTATGAATGTACTCAACAACAGAACAACAGAAACTGTGTGTGCGTATGTGTGTGTGTGCGAATGTGCGAGCGTATGTGTGTATATATATACCTATATACATTATGTATCCATACATACGTACATATATATAAATACATAAAGAAATATATATATATATGTGTGTGTATATATATATATATATATATATATATATATATATATATATATATAT
>NC_068981.1:131282773-131293454 GCF_001194135.2 Octopus bimaculoides
TATATATACATACATACATACATACATACATACATGCATACATACATACATACATACATACATACATACATACAAATTCGGGATGTGTTGCGTTCCGTTACTTGATAAATGAGAAAATGTATAAACTAATGACACAACGTACACTGAATGTTAAAAACGAACGACAAACAGAAAGTCCGTAATTCTTCATCAGTTATTGACGAATTAGGGAGAAGAGTAAACAAAACAAAACAAGGGAAACGACACACAGTGTGATTTAGGATGGTGGACGTTGACGACGACTGTTCGTCCTCGTCCACCGTCTCTCCACGAGAAAACTTTTTTCGGGCACCACCAATTGGAAAGCACTCAGTCTTATCGTTAAAGGTGGGAAACTGAATATTATCAAATGGTCGATAACTGATGAAGAATTAGGGACCTTCTGGTTGTCTCCCGTTCGTTTTTACATTCCGTATACGTTACGTCGTTTGTTTATACAGTTTTTCATATATCAAGTAACGGAACGCAACACAACGAATTTGTATTAACAAGTAAATTTTTTTATATACTAGTGTGACCTTCTCTCTTGTCTTTATTCTTTCCCCTTTTCCTTTCTCTTACCCTCTCACTTCTATTCTAGCCTTTCTACTTACTCTTTTCTCTCTCTCTCCCTCTTGTATTCCTAGCCTTTCTCCATCCCCTTCACCTCTTCCCTTTGTTTCTCTGTCGCTCCCTGTCCCCGCTGTCTTTCTCCTCTGCCTGCTGCTGTCACGTGAGCTGCAGCGAGTTCCACCTTTTCTTCCTTTCTTACACTGGTCCCATAACTGACTAGTCGCAAATTCTTTGTCTCTCCGTTCTTCATCCTTCAAGACATTCTCTAATTGTTACCCACTATTTCCGTCTCTTTGGCCCCAAGGCTGTATTTTGTTCGACTGTTCGTCATCGTCCACCGTCCTAAATCACACTTGGTGTCGTTTTGTCTGTTTTGTTTTGTTTTGTTTGCTCTTGTCCCTAATTCTCCGTAAGAAAACCTTTTTGCGGACACCGCCAATTGGAAAGCACTTAGTCTTATCGTTAATGGTGCGAAACTGAATATTACCAATTGGTCGATAGCTGATGAAGAATTACGGGCCTTCTGGTTGTCTCCCGTTCGTTTTTACATTCAGTATATGTTACGTCGTTTGTTTATACATTTTTCGGATCTTTTTGGTTTGACGGGCAACATTTTTCATTAATGTTTTCTGTAGTGTTTTTGGTACCGAAACACTTTCAAACTTCGTATACTTGTATATTTTGTATTATAGAACAGATAAAAAATTTTGTATTCGAAGTTATTTCATGTAAAAAGTTGTCGTATTTCTGTAATTTCAACCAATCACTGACGTCTATTGAGGTGAAAACAATCAATGACGTGGAATGTAAACAACGGTGTCATGGGATCTTTTCCCTTGAATAAAATTAGTTTTACAGTTAGGGTTAGTTTTAGGATTACGGTTAGGGTTATGATTATTTTTGCCATAACCTCACTCATAACCCTAACCCTAACCCTAAAACTCATAACCATAACCCTAACCCTAACCTCAACCCTAACCCAAACGCACGAACGATGTTATAAATAACTACCGCCGATAGTTGTTGTTGACAAACAACGTCACTAATTTTATTCAAGGGAAAAGATCCTATAACACCGTTAGAATATGTTGTCTACATTCTTACGGCACTAACTGTATTCAGCTGAATGGACGTCAGTGATTGGTTGAAATTACACAAATACGACAACTTTAACATGAAATAACTTATTAAGAACTAATTTTTGTTAAGAAGGCTAAGAGAAAAAGATGTTTTATATGACACATTCTACCAGTAATTACTCAGGGTAAGCAGTTGGTAATGTTTATGTTGTAAAACACAAGAAATAAGCGAAATACAGGCGTACGGCTGAGTTGGAGACAGATTTACTTCTGCCTTTATAGCGCGTAAAGAAAACGCTGTTGTAGGAATGTACGGAGCACGAGTACTACAGCAGTATTATGCATAGTTTAATACTGAGATGGAAAGGCAGAGGCGAATTATGCCTACCTAATCTACAAAAAAGAAAAATAATAATAATAATTTTCATTTTATGCATAGTAATCAGAGTAACCTTCATAATTTTATTGAATTCGCATATTTAGCCATAAAAGGAAAATGTTACTATCGATCTATTTTATTCGGTGTAGGCAAACCGGATAGTTGTATTAGGCAAAGGTTTTCTGGAAGTTATCCATCATACTCCCCGATCTGAATTTCTTTCGGAGGAGACTAGCCACTTCATTCTTCACCGCCTCGAGATTGCCTAAGAACATCATCGCTCTTTCCCATCACTAATGTATACCTTCCGCACACAGCATTCTTAGCCAATCGTGATTGATCAAACATTAAACACCTAATTGTGGCTTTGTTTTTACATCACACGTCTCCATTTTGGGACAGTCGGACGGCTTTCGTGCCCTAGTGTCTGAGATCATGCAGATTTGTTTTTCGGGTCGAACAAATGATCGAATATTGATTTACTGATAGCATGTCGGGAATATCTTTTCTAATTGCCTCTTCTAAGAATCTTCTGAAATTTTTCCATCTAATTTATTGTTCTCTGTCGCTACTTCTTTGCTATACCATATCAGTTCACGAATCAATCTTTTCAGAGAGATCTTTCACTTTTTGTTTGCCATCGCCGCACAGCGACGTCTCCTTACCGAACTAGTTCATAATTCGGCCACTGTTTGTCTCTGCTGCTGGAAACCACGCATAATAGTTTCTATCAGTTGTGTCTTTGTTTATGCGTGCTATGTTGACTATGCAGATCATAAACTGTGGTCTTTCCAGTTGAATGGTGGAATTTATGGACACGCTGCTTTATCTTAATCAGCTGTAGCAACAACTACTGTTTTAAGATACGATCTTGTTGACTAGATGCGACTTGTCCAAATCCATATTCTCGCATCCGGTAAATTCACACAGTTCAAATTTCTTTTTAATCAATACAATATGTAGCGCTGAGAGTATCAATGTGTTAAATTTTTAGATAACTCATTCTGAAACTCGGTTTGTCTCTAGTCAAGAAAAAAAGAGGAAATTGATTGAAATGGCATAGGTTTTGCTCTTGTACTTTAGGGTATTTAAGTGGTTGAATTCGATGATGATGATGATGATGATGATGACGACGACGACGATGATAATTTCAAATTTTGGCACAAAGCCAGCATGTAATTATTGACCATGTAATTTCATGCGGCGTAGAGTTTTTTTTCTCTCGTTAGCTATTCGTGACCGGAATTCATCAGCACTCTTAAGTCCGTTGTTAGTAAATCCTTCTGCATTAGCAGCATACTATAGCATGTCTTGTTCGCTGCTTCCCAAATACTCGGCAACGTCACTTCTTTCACTGTCGATGCACTCTCGTACGCTAACCAGGCCACGTCCTCCTTTACACCTCTTCATGTAGGGCTTGTGTACGCTTGCCTTAGAGTAGAGGGCACCATGCATTATCATTGTCTTTCGGGTAATGCGATTGAATTGATTAATCGCCGTTCGTGTCCATTTCAGAATGGGTGCACTGGAGCGGATTACGGCAACGGTCCATGTGTTGATGGCAGCCACAAGGTTCCTTGCGTTGAGTTTCGACTCCAAAAGAAGTTTGAGGCGCTTCAAATATGCAATGGTGACATTGTCTTTCATACCTCTGTGCAAGATATTGTCAAGCTCCAGGATCCCAAGGTACTTGTACCCATCATCATCTAGGTCTTCCATTCTCTCTTTGTTTGGCAATTCTATGCCCCTACAATCTGCTCTTGACCCCGTTTCAAAGTGAGCACCGCACACTTTGAGATACTGAATTCCATCGCTATATCATTGTTGCACATCTGCACAGTCTCAGCCAACCTCTCCATTTCAGGCTCTGTTTTTACAAATAGTTTTAAATCATGCATGAAGAGAAGGTGATTGAAACGGGATCCATTCTTTCTCAGCTCATATATCGCGTTGACTTTATGTAGAACTATAAAAAGTGGAATCAAGGCTATAACAATTAACAAAGGTGAACAAGAAACTCCCTGGATCTCCCTCTTTTGGTTGTTACCACGGTAAAGTGTTGGTTGTTACAGAAAAGACATATTTTCCAACTAGGCATGCTGTTCTTAATCGGTGCACGCACGTTCTCAGCTATTCCACACATGTCGAATGTTTCCAGAATCTTCGAATGCAGCAAGCATTTTTAAAGTATATCCAGGTCATGCGCAAGTTTCTTTGGTGCCATTTGCAGTTCTTCATTAAAACCTTATCGCTCATAAGGAAGTATATTGTTTTCCGCTAGGAATTTATATATTTTCCCAGCGAGGATGTTTGTGAACACTTTCCATAAGAGGTTATACAAGCAATGGGTCGGTATTTGCCAACCTCATTGCCCTTTGACCTATCTTTCATTAACAATATTGTCTTTCCCTCTACAATCCATTCCGGAACTGCAGCACTCTGTAGACAATTGTCTAAGTGCAATACAAATCTTTTGTGTTGACGTAAACCACTTGAGCCAGTAGCCTTGGATTCCGTCTGGTATACATGGTCCTCTCATGAGCCCCAGAGCGATGGAGTTCGGAATGAATTCACTCAGCACTGTGGTTGTGGGAAACTTCTTGCCTCCAAATGTTATTCCAAAATTCCTTTGCTTCAGGAAGTATATTATCTTCTGCATCTCCTCCTAAGCTCTTAAAAAGCTACCTCTGGTTATTTGAGAATAAGCTGGTTTGCTGGGACTGCGATATGTGATCAGTGTAGCGTTGCATCTTTAATGTTTTTGCCCGCGCACGTTGTTTTAGGGTTTCGATAACAGCTTTGAACCTTTCTTTTCTATTATTATTATTATTGTTGTTCTTGCTGATGTTACTGTTATTATTTATGATTTAGTCACAAAGTCAGCAGTTTTCAAGCAAGGGTGTTCAGTTGATGCTACTTGACCGCTGCTTTATTTTATTGACCCCGAATGGATGAAAAGTAAAGTTGACTACGGTAGTATTTAAAATCAGAAACTAAAGAAATGGAAATAATGCTTACTGGTCGGACAACCAAACCCAACCTTGAGAAACATGTTCAATATTCATAGCCAACGAGATCCTACTTCTAGACAGATTCCACTAAGTGAATATTTAATATTATGTGCAAAAACAAATCGCCAAAATTCCTAACATTCCTATTTTAGCTTTGAATGAGTCATAACAACATATTCAATAGATACATTACACTATTGTATGCGGTGGTATGAAAAAATTCCCGGACTAGTTCTGTAGTGCACCAACACATGGTAGCACACGGTTGCGTGCGCAGTGAGAGCACCTTCATGAGACAGTATGCTGAGTGACATTGCTGTGTTTACCTCACAAGTTGTGAAATTTGTGTTTTTGTGATCACGTGTATGTTGTAGTCTGCGATTTTGTCATGGACAGGAACAAAGACCCAGCCTGAAATTTTGCGTTAAACTTGCTAAGTCTGCAACAGAGACATTGAACATGATTCGGTAAGCTTACGGCGACGAGAAAATGGGTTGTACACAATGTTTCTTCAAAAGTGAAAGAACATCCCTGGAAGACGATGAGCGATCTGGAAGACCTGCCACGAGAGTCACCCGGAAATGTGGAGAAAATTCATCAGTTTGTGCCGGAGGATCGTCGGAGGATAATCGTCGGAAGACAATCTCTGCCCCAAGTTGTCCCCTGTCTGCTAACCACTGAGCGGAAAGAACATTGCATCGAAATCTGTCAAGATCACCGTCAGCATGTCACTGATGGCCCATCCTTCGTATGGAGGATAATCACCGGTGACGAGAGTTGGGTCTACGGATACCATTCTGAGACGAAGCAGCAGTCGTCACAATGGAAGAGGCCTTCATCTCCACGACCGAAGAAAGCACGACAAAGCCGCAACGCAATCAAGAGCATTCTGAACGTTTTTTTATTTTTGATATCCGCGGTATTGTGCATCGAGAATTCGTCCCCGGGGCCACACCGTCAACTGGGAGTTCTACCGTGACGTTTGAAGCGTTTGAAGGAGGACATTCTGTGTAAACGACCGGATTTGTGGAGCGCGAACAATTGGATTCTTCATGACGACAATGCACCCTGTCACCGAGCTCTCCTCACTCGTGAATTCCTTGCCAAAACAACATGTTATGGCTTTTGCTCCCGCCCTATTCGCCAGATTTAGCACCTACGGGCTTCCATCTTTTCCCCCAAGATGAAAATGCAGCCCAAATGACGCCGTTTTAACACCGTTGTTAAGATCAAGAGCGAATTGCTGAAGGTCCTCGACTCGGTTACAGAAAACGACTCCCGGACCGGATTCCAAGTATGACAGGAACGCTAGGACCGGTGTATTGTTGCACAAGGTGACTATTTCGAAAGAGATGATGTTAAAACTTAAGTAAATAAGTTTTTTTTTTTTATTAAACATAACTAGTCCGGGAACGTTTTGATACCACTTCGTATTTCATAAAATAATACTCTCACACGAACACATAGCACACATACACACAGACAAGTTCTCTATCAGGTAATACATTCACTGGATTAACACTGCCTTAACTTTTGGTGCAATGTCCATAGAATCACGTAGTCTGATATGCAGACATAACAAGTAGTTATTATACATGTTAACTCGTGACATTTTCACTAGCCTAAAATAATATTTCAACTTTTGGTGCACCTAAGATTCATGCAGCCACGTGACCAACGTCAACGAATCAAACTATGCTTCAAGTTGAACCATATTCTCGCCATAAAAAGAAGCACATTTTTCGGATTCCAGCCACATTCGAGACAAATATGACATAGCCTCAGGACCTTCCATCTCAGACTACTTCCAAAAGTCATGATATTGTGAAACCCGTTTAATAAACGCAAATAAATCTTTTTAAAGACACCCAAGTGCATTTTCAACTGTTATTTGATGTATGTATGTATGTATGTATGTATGTATGTCATTGTTCGGTTTTATTTCAAGATTTCTTGCCAATAGAGAAAGAGTCGGTTTCTTATCTAGATCTAAGGCACCTTCGTTGGAATTTCAACATCAACAACAGGGTATTTTTGTATTTATGTATGTATGTACATGTGCAGATTTGTATGTTTTGTTTTATGTACGTATTCTCATGCATATAGTTGCATATCTAGATAATCTCATACGTATTTAAATGATAAACATCTGGTAAGTTTTACAGATTTTTACAGTTCCATTAACGGATTGGATCTGTAGTCTTCGAATTAACTTTCTGTTTTCTGGTTTTGAGACACCTAATTTCTCAAGATTAGTATTTAGGCAGTGTGTTACATATCCCAAGACCCCAATAATTACAGGTATAAACCTGAACTTGTAATCTGGATAGAGTTACTTTATATTTCTCAATAGTTCAGCATTGGTGTTCTCTTTTTCACTGATCTTCAGCTTTACGTTAACATCCGCTGGGCAGCTAATTTCCACAGCTGTACTTAGTTTCTCTTCTCTATCCCAAATCATTATATCAGGTCTGTTGTGCTTACATTTTATTGTCTTCACTAGGACATTCCACCAGTACTCTTTTTTATTATGAGTGGCACCTAAGATTTATATGTGTATATGTATGTATGTTATGTGTGTGCCTGTGTGTGCGAAGAGAGAGAATGAGAGAGAGGAAGATTATACAGACAGATAGATATAAATGAACGAATGTATGTATGTATGTATGTATGTATGTATGTATGTATGTATGTATGTATGTATAGGTTGCAGAATATCTTTTATTTCAAGCGTGTTATATTGACGACACCACTTTTTGAATTTACTCTCTTAATGATTTCTACTTCTTGTTTGATATTTCCTTATTAATGCATTATGTGTAGGTTTGAACAGGAAACTATGCAAGCCTTTAATGTTTCGAGATCTTCTCGACGTCATTAAATGGTTGTTTTATGAGCTGAGATTTTATAGTGAGAAACAAGGATCAAGGGAATTATTTTTGTGTTAATAATATCATCGACGGATTTTAACCATTATCTCCAAATTACTTTCAGCAATCAGTGACTGTTCTTAGTTTATTACTAGGGTGCTGTATTTCTGAGTAAATTTTAAAGTTTTTTTGTTTTTTGTTTTTGATTTTTTTTTGTTAATAATAAAGCTTCCATTTCTATTCGGCTAATTATTTCTGAAATTCTATATAGGATGGTTATGTTATCGACTGCTTTTTCTATTCAGTTTTGTTTCATATTCTGCAACGCATGGCCATGCATTTGCAACAGGAAGCCATTGAAGCTCATTACAATACGGAACACGAAATCAAACTAGATAGAAAAACATTAGTTGTTAACACAACCATCTTATATAGAATTTTAGTAAAAAAAAAAAAAAAGGAGTAGGATTGCAATGACAGCTTTATTAACAACAAAATACAAACTAAATTTTATCATACAGATACAGCGCCCTAATAATAAAGTAAGGACGGTTACTGTTTGCTAAGAGAAACATGAAGTGAATCGTTGACATTTTAAATCCGGCGTTGATGATTTATAAGTAACAACGTCATACCCATGATTATTCCTCATCTACCATAAAAATGCGGGAACAGAATGCACATTAAGCTAGCACCTACTTCTTCCACAAGAAGAGCGCTTGAAGGAGTTTTAATTTAAAATGGCGGACCAAGAGAATTCATTACTATAAACTAATCAGAAAGAACTAAATGAAAAGAGTAAGGAAAAGACTAATAAAGAAATTGGGCACATCGAAAGGGAATGACATCAACCATAGTGATGCCTTCAGTATATACATGCACGTGTGTGTCTGTGTGTGTGTGCATTATGTGTGTGTGTACGTTACGCGCGCGCGACGCAGGCACGGCTTGCTTTGAAGTGACGTGTGACGTGGGTCATTTTCGGATTCAGTCCCACTGAGCGGCACCTTGGGCAAGAGTCGTCTATTATAACCCTGCGCCAATCAACGCCTTGTATGTATATATATATATATATATATATATATATATATACGTACACACACATACCATGTCTGTATGTAAATGCATGCTTATATATGAAGATATGTGAAAATACGTATTAGACAATTTGTCCGGAAGTATATCACATCTTCACGAAGAAATTTTCTAAGAAGGAAACAATCCACAGCATCATGCCCTTCAACGCTGTATATATATTTTGTAAAATAAACAGATGACGATATTAATTTGATATCATTTCAAGTGCCTTAAGTGTGTTAAGTACCTATTTTTGTTCATATGTGTGTAATGTGTGTGTGCATGTATGTGTGTGTGTGTTGTGTGTGTGTGTGTGTGTACCTGTTGTATATGTGCGTGTGTGTGTGAGTGTGTGAGTATGTGTATATGTGTGTATGTATGTTTGTGTGTGCGCGCGTGTAGACACTATTTTCAATTTTTATAATAGATTGTTTCAAAACTGTTGAACAAAGAACCATATGTATTAAGCAACTACACATTTCAATAAACATATGTACATATATATGTGTATTCAGCTGTGTGTGTGTGTGTGTGTGTGTGTGTGTACATACATGTGTGTGTATGTGCATGGATATATATGGAGAGACAGACAGAGAGAGAGTCGAAAACATACGTACAGCTGTTCCATCCTTTTCTACCCACTGATGTATTGTTGTAGAAGTATATTTTACAATCGTCGAAACGTACATTGTCTAACAAAATCGATAGACCTTTTCTAAAGTACATAATAGCAAGGAAATAAAAGTAACGAAAAAAAATGTTAATAAACCAGTAATTTATTGTTCAATATAGTACGCTGCCTAGAAAAGTATTCAACATACAAATTGTTCTATCCTCTATACTTCAACGCTAATATTGGTTTCAAATTTTGGCACAAGGCCAGCAGTTTCGAGGGAGAAGGTATGTCGATTACATCGACCCCCAGTGCTTCTCTGGTAGTTATTTTATCCACCCCGAGAGGATGAAAAACAAAAGTCGACCTTGGCAGAATTTGGTCTCAGAACGTAAAGACGGGCGAAATGCTGAAAAACATTTAACCCGGCGTGTTAATGGATTCTGCCATTATATTCGTTACAAGTTTTGGTACGAGGCCAGCAATTCCGTGTGAGGAGGAAAGTCCTCATTTCTTTCCACAAGGTCTTCGAGTAAACACTGCTGCCTACATAGATGTTCTGAATACAGTGAGTAAGCCATGGATCGATAATGTACGCAAAGGAAGACCTTATGTGTTTCAACAAGACGCGGCACCATCACACAAGGCTACAGCAATGCAGGAATGGATGGCGGAAAATGTTTATGACCACATACCCCGCAACATTTGCCCTCCTAGTATCCCAGATTTCAATCCATTGGACTACTGTGTATGAAGCGTAGTTGAGAAAGAGGTTAATGAGCACCTTCATAACACCAAAGAATCCCTAAAAGCCTCCATAGTCAGAATAATGTCCAATATGAACACAGACCACTTGATCCTAGCATGTAAGCGATTCAGACCTGACATAGAAGCCGTTATTGAAGTTGAAGAAGACATTATTGAATAAAATGACGAAACAATATGTTTATTCTTATCCTCAAAACCTTTTTTTGGTAAAAAGACATTATTGTCTGTTTCTAAGAGCCATTTTTGTGTAAGTGTATGACTGTCCTCAAATACCTTACGCACCCTGTATATAT
>NC_068981.1:131293914-131295091 GCF_001194135.2 Octopus bimaculoides
AGCGAAAATACCTAAAGCTCCACGAGGCTCTGGCAGGAGATGGTGGTGAACCCTGCTGTACTCTTTCACCACAACTTTCTCTCACTCTTACTTCCTGTTTCCGTTGTGTCTGTATTTCAAAAGGTCAGCCTTGTCACACTGTATCACGCTGAATATCCCCGAGAACTACGTTAAGGGTACACGTGTCTGTGGAGTGCTCAGCCACTTGCACGTTAATTTCACGAGCAGGCTGTTCCGTTGATCGGATCAACTGGAACCCTTGACGTCGTAAGCGACGGAGTGCCAACAACAACAGTATGCGCCCGTTCAAAAATGTTAAACTTCTTACCGGTGTTCGGATTCTCGAACTCCGACTGACTGGGTCAGGTAATGGCGTATATTCTGAACTAATGTAGATGGAGTGGTAGTAGACCATGTCAGCACGTGTGTATGTGTGTAACCGCCTGCAAATGCGCTTGCGTATATGTATGAACTTCATGATAATTTGGACTTTGCTCTGCCTTTTCTTTTCTGTCCCCATCTCTCTCTGTCTTTGTCTGTCTATCTCTGTCTCTGTCTATCTCTCTCTTTTCTCTTTCTTTCTCTGTCTCTTTCTGACACGTGCGCGCGCGCACACCACACACGCACACACACACACGCACACACACGTACACACGCGCGCACCCCCCCACACACACACACTGATTCTTTTTCGATAATTAGGTATGCATATCTTCAATTTTGTAAATGTAGTTATGCAGCAAATTGTATTCTTCTACTTCATTTTCTTCTAACGCTGTGAAATTGGCAATACAACTTCCATTATAAATAGCCTAATAACCACTGATGAAAAGTACAGATAGACGAGTAATCGGTGAAATATCAAATGAGAGATAGAATAAGTGTGTGTGTGTTTGTGATAGCTAGATAGGGACTGAAAAGTTATTTGGGATGGTTATCCGTTGTCTCCTTCAGTATACGAAAGTGTCGGTCAAAGTTAAAGATTTTCTTTGAAGCTTTGCCAAAATACAATTTTGGCGACAATGTTAAGACGTTGATTTATAATGATTATAAACAAAAATTCATTTTCAGTCCTTTCTTAAAAGGTGTGCATATACACATATATACGACTATATGTATATATATATATATATATATATATATATATATATATATATATATATATATATATATATAT
>NC_068981.1:131295127-131299216 GCF_001194135.2 Octopus bimaculoides
ATGGAGGAGAATATGCGGTATCCATCGACTTGCAGACAGTGTATTCCATTGAATTAATTTGTTTATTTTGTAACTAAAATGACAAAAACCGCAATATACAGATGCTTATGACATACCATGTCATATTAACAATTAAGGTTGCAAATATAAAGTACATTTAGCAATTGGAGAATATTTCTGCAAAATACATGCGATAAAGCGTATTTTTACCCCGCCCTACCATCCGAAGTCAAACGGGCAGGTAGAAAGATTCGTTGATACTTTCAAGGCGAGCGTTAAAAAAGCAAGAAGTGACGTAGGAACTGACGAAGCGCTAACGAAATTCTTGAGGGTATATAGAGTGACGCCCAATCTGAATACCAATTCAGGAAAGTCTCCGGCAGAGTTAATGTTCGCGCGAAAAATAAAATCGATCTCCGATAAATTATTGCCAGGAAAAAATATATTTAAAGGAAATACAGAAAAGGCAACAAAACATTTCGAAGTAGGAGATAAAGTTCATTTTAAAATTTACAAAAATGGTAAAGAAGACTGGAATGATGGTTTTGTAACTAAAAGATTAGGAAACATGATGTATGGAATTAAAGGACAACGTCGGAAACATAAGAGACACCTAAACCAATTTAAGACGTGATATACTGAAGATGGTAAGGAAATAACAATGGAAGTCTGCTATGACATGTTTGAGGTGCTAGCACCGAAAGAGATTGACCCTCGTAGAAGCAGCAGTAAAAAAAGGAAACAGATTGTACACTTAGAAATAATGCCAAAACGAAAAAGATATTAAAGAAGTCGAAATCTCAAAAGGGAGATGTTGTGATGAGAGTCACGACGTCCTCTTTCGAGAAATAGACTGGACCGAACGATTATAAATAGTAGCGCTAGGAGTGAAGTTTGTGTGTTAGTTCGAGTTCGCAGTGAAGTCGGAAGGTATCGGATGGTTAGTTTGTGAAGAGATTGTTGGATTATTACGTTGTTATAACGGCTGAATCATTATCTTGTTTACTATTACAACACTGGTACAGTGTATCTAAACTATCCCTCACAATATCGTGGCGGTACCACGGCACTGGAGACAGAGGATACAACAGAAGTTCATGTCAGCATTTATCTTGAAGGATTGTCCGTTTTTGAAATTTATTTCGGAACCAGTTATGCACAGGTTCTTACAGAAAATTTAGTGAATATTACCTTGATAAAAAGGTTCTTGAGCTTTCTAAGCAGACACTTACTGTAATAGTTGGGGTTTTGAGGAGTGGATAGTGTATGATACAGTGTGTGTATGTGAACGTGTGTATCGCGAACTGTAGTTAAATGCGCAATGTTTTAATTTGTATAGATGTTATATAGCATCTAATGTATGGCAAAACATCTCAGGTTTGTGCATTTAGATGTGCCAGACTCATTTTTTCAATATAATGTATCCAGCTAAGAATGTTAATGAATATATATGCTCTAAACAGCTCGCGTATATTCGTACAAATACACACAATACACATATGCACTCTAGTAGGTATGCTTGCGCATATGACATGTAGTGAATTATTTGGTGTTATGAATTATAAGATTAGTGTGAGGTAAATGAAGCGTACCTACGTACAATATTTATGTGTACTGCGTTGTAGTGTGGAGAAATATATGTATTAATGGTAGGTTGGAGGTGTGTATGCAGATGTGAGATGAAATGGTGTGTATCGGCGTTTCCGAATGTGCGTGCACATGGGAAATAAATAAACAAATCGATATGTCAGTACGTGTGTAATATGTTCAGCATGTATGGATTTATAGATGTATAGAACAGTGTATGTGGTTTGTGACATGTGTTTGTAAGTGTGCTGTATTAGACGGGTGATGTAATATGAGTGGGTAGAAATCGGCATGGTAGAATGCAGGTAGTTGAACGTGACCGCTTTATTCATACTCGAAACGGAGGAGCAGTCGAGTGGGAGATGAGGTAATGTTCTTTGTGAAAGTGAAACGCAAGGGATCCGTGGTGTGAAGTAACTCACAGACAACAACAACAACAGTACACATGTACATTGTTAGAGAGACCTAGAAAGAAATACAAAATGCTATTCTTTGCAAACATTCCTTCGAACGAAAAGATGTCCAATAGGAAACTTTTCGTTGAAATAACGAAAGCTTGGAACATTCTGTATGCATAACAGCTACCAACCTATCAAAATCCATCTTAGGAGCACGCTAAATGGGAAAAGTAACTCACCTGTGCTTTACCAGGTAAGATGGGTTTTCTTCGTCCCATCATAGGAAACAGCCTTGGAAAATATGTTCAGTGAAATGTTTATTAGGAGAGGGAGCAAATATCGCACCATGAATGGCCTCTTGAAAACAATTGACGAGGCGAAAGTACAAACCCAAATTATACGTGACACACCTGCACACACGCCAATCTTGCCTGGTTTGAGAATGAGAACAGAAAAGACAATGTCAGGGACATCGAAGTGGACGTCGACTCTTGATTAGTAGTCAATTTCGTAACACAATATGGACATGAGATCAGTGCATGTGTAACATTTAGCGACATGTGGTCAGGTGGGATTACCACAGACATGCAAGTTCGCATGATCATGCATGCCCACTAAACTATACCAGAACTGTGTCCTGTAGAAAATACTAAGCGGAAGTGTAATACTCATGGTCCAATGTAGACGATCCAGCTGTATCAGGTATAGTATTTAAGGGAGCAGAGAAACCCTAAAATAAGTAAAGCATATAAAACAACCTATGGAAGTTACAGGTTCTAAGGGGTCAACTCATAAGTCGATAAATAACAGTGCCCTGTTCTTATTCTAAGACGTAAACCACAAGAACTCCCTTTTTCACCCATAATCAAAGAAGGTAAAGAAAATCACTCTCAACAACAACAAGAGCTATAATTGAGCGACCAGGAAGCACACACCCTTATTGCAGTATTATCCTTTCATCTTCCATGACGATGAGAACTAGACAGAGCTCGAAGGAAATGATCTCAAGAAACACTATTAATATGAAACGCAGGTTACCCTCCTGTGAAGAGTAGGAAACTACTTTCCACGAAGGAAATCTCATATCTTATGAAGGAGAGCCCGTATCTTTTGAGAGGGAACACACCTCCTTCCTGACGAAAATGAAATTTACTATCTTCCACAAATCTAACAAAGTCTCATAGAATATTTATACGATAAACGTCAAGAATTTCTAGTTGAAGTACGGATCGAGAAGGAAACTAGATCACATTTTAAACATTAAAATGGTTGAATACTAGTAGAAATTTCGGATAGGCATTATAAAGTGTATATATCATTATGAAGAGTATATACGTGTATATATCAACAATGAAACTCCTAATGAGGTCCGGTCCCTTCTTTAATACCCCTCCGGCAACTCAGCGATTTTTACTCAATTCCCTTGAGTGAAGGACGCTCCAATATAAAGCCTGAAACTTTACATTGGTCCGCACCGTCGTCTTAGCTGGTCACCACAGTCGTTTTAACTCACTGGGCCTCTGTAGTCAGACCTCCGCGAGTGGGATCAAATTGCACAGATTGATTGTCACTTTAAAACTACTAAGCGCAAGCAGGAAGAAAAGATCTACAACGTCATGGGTCGGTTTTAACATTCATATAAAGGTGTGCCGCTCTTCGGACACAAAGAACTTACCTTTAGCTCAATAGTTCAAAGGTTATGGGATCTAACTTGCCCACTCTAACCCACTCTCATATAAAATACTGGAATTTCCATCGAAAAGGATCATGATTAACCCAAGTAGCCGTTCAGTTTTTATATACATATTTTGTTCCAGTTATTGTTTTATCGTACTTTTTTTAAATATTTATTCCACGTAAAAATCTCGTTTTGACGAAAAATGGTATTACTGTACAAATATATATTGCTGTACTGTACTTCCATATTGTAATAAATTATTTAGTCTTGTCGAAATGCTGTATGGTGATATCCGAAGCATCAACCGTATAAAATTTCAATTTTAGTTGCTGTTACATATATACATCCATATATATATATACATACATACATATATATATATGTGTGTGTGTGTGTGTGTGTGTGTGTGTGTGTGTGTGTGTGTGT
>NC_068981.1:131299417-131302785 GCF_001194135.2 Octopus bimaculoides
TATATATATATGCATAGTTCTATGTGTATGTGTGTATATATATGAATGTATGTATATATGTATATATATATATATATATATACATACATACATACATACATACATACATACACACATGTCAGTACAGACATACATATGTTATACTATACATTACAGCAGCTATTTTGTAAAAGTAATGCTTGAGATATTTATCTTTTAATTATTTCTTTGTTATATAAATATCACGACTTCAAAGACAACAAAGCTTTAGTGTCGAACATTATGATACACTGCTAGCGTTTGATTGGAAGATAGAAGTGTATGCTTCACATTCTCGGCCGCTGCTTATAAAGGATTATTTGTTATTATAACCATAGGTGATTGCAAGCATTGTAAGGATAGAATTCCATAAAAGTACATGAAAATTAGGTTAAAGCGAACTTCGGTATTATTGAAATGCAGCTGAATTGCGAACAAAATCTAAACAAGAACTTTCAAGTACACACAAACGCTTACTGGATTACATGCATGTACGATTGTACATATAGCCTCGTATACACACACGCAGACATACACATACCGCATACACATACACACATATAAAAAACATACATGAAAACATACATACGGAAAAACGAGTACTGAGTACCATAGGTACAGTTTTATAGTATACTAGTTGAATTACCCGGCGTTACCCTGGATACTGCTGTTCTTATTCAGATTAGTAAACAATAGATATGAAGATATATTTTTTCTCATAATTATTTCAAAATATCTATATTTTATTTTGAAATATCCAAATTGTAATGATAATAGAATTTAGAACTGAAAATCTGTCAGTCTTGAAACACCTCGGGGTCAACAATATTCATTGTGTAATTTTTTGTTGGTACCCAAATGAATAAACTGTTGCTGCTTCCAGCTCGTGAGCAACCAGCATAGAGTTGGCTGTGTGAGAATCATGTAGTAGAGAGATGAAGTCCAACTATCTTGAGGGATTGATGCTGAGATTTGTTAATTGAAATACCAAAACTTAGTTTGTCTGGAAACTGAAGCCTCTTAAATTCAAATGGAACATCTGTAGGTGTGAGAGGAATTTTTGGAATAAAGACATTTTCTTCTTTGTGACTATCTGTTATGATTGTTGCCTGTAGTTGGCACGGGTTGGACGGTTTGATCGGAGCTGGCCAGCTGGAGGGCTTCCCGGACTTCATTTTATCTGTTTTGACATGGTTTTCACGGCTAGATACTCTTCCTAACGCCAACCAGTTAACAGAGTGGACTGGATACATATAACGCGGCACCGGCACGGACGTTTTTACGTGGCACCAGCACTAGCGCGTTTACATGGCACCGTTACGGGTGCCTTTAAGTGGCACTGGCACGGATGCTTTTTCTGTAGCACCAGTACGGATTGCTTCTACGGTTTTTATGATGTAATATCTGTAGAACTAACCTTAACAAAATAATGGAAAAAGCACTGCTAACGCAGTAGAGCCTGGTGTTGACTTATAAATACATCTAATATACTTTATAGCATATCATGATTGCGTAACGAAATACCACGTACCTACAAACTATTAATATTTACATACCATCTCCAGAAATGCGTTTAATATGTAAATTAGTATATCCAGTAACTTAACGCCGCTTTTGGTCGAGTCAGTCTCTTACATTGCTATATAAGATAATGTGTTCGGAGGCGAGAATGAGTTAGATGGGTGCTGATGAATGGGCAAAAACCCCCGAAATATAGTATATACACTCATTACCCATTTTTGTCTTCGATCTCATTGGTTGTTTACATTTGACGTCCCGATACGAAACGTTGTGGCAAAAATCATTACTGGCTATAATTTCTATAGAATATCTGTAGAAATAACCTTAACAATATAATGTAGAAAGCGCTGCTAACGCAGTAGAACGTGGTGTTAACTTGTAACAATATTTAATATACTTTATAATATATTATGGTCGCATAACGAAATACCACATACGTACAACTCATTAAAATGTATTACGTATGTAAATGTATAATATTAATAATGAAAGAATAATTCGAAGTAACGGAGATATCTCATTCATATTTAAATACTTACATACAGCTAAAACAAAAACCTGAATTTTCCTAAAGAAATGATAGAATACTGCTTAAATGGTTTTACGTTGATTTTTGTATTGTTGTCTAGCGCCATAGAGCCATTCTTTGTCTTGGTTTAAGAGTGGAGCTGGTTGAGATGGAGCTTATCCCTAATAAACTATGAAGATCATGAGACTAGTGTTCTAAAGATGTGTTCTAAAGCAAAATTTTAAGTTACTTGCCTCCCTTTTTAATTTTGCATGCCTCAGCAAAAATCAAGACCCAAGTCAATTTTGATCAGAGATCTCCTCTTGCAGATGACGTAGCATTGGTTGCTCACAGCAAGTCGACTCTACAGACAATGATGGAGCACTTTCACAAGCCTGCAAAGCATTTGCACTTGTAATCAGAGTTAAGAAGACCGCTATTCTAACACAAAATCGCACAACTCAAGGCAACATGATGCTGGAGACAAGCCTTCGGAAGTTGTAAAAAAATTCAATCTCACGTTCCCTAGACGACGAAATATGTTTCAGGATAGGAAAAGCTGCTACAGCCTTTGGTAGACTCAGCAAAAGAGCATGGAACAAGATGCACACAATGAAAACCAAAATAAGGATTTCTGGAGCATGCATGCTGAGCACACTCCTCTACTGATCAGAGATCTGGACACTACACACAGGACAAGGGAATAGACTCAATGTTTTTCATCTGAGATGCCTGAGCAAGATATTTGGCATCACCTGGCAAGACAAAGCAACCAACACAGAAGTCTTGAAATAGACAGCACTTCCGAGCATGACAAAGTGGCTAAGTTGACTTGGACATGTGAAACGTATCGATGACAATAGAATTCCCAAATAGCTGTTATATGATGTCTTGGCTTAGGGTAGCAGACCCAGAGGACGACCACAGCTGATAATTTAAGGACACATATAAGAACAGGCTCACCAATACATGGGAAAAGTTAGCTGAAGACAGAATAGCATGGAAAACCTCAGTTAATAAAGGAATCAAACAGCTCGAGGAAGAAAACATCCTGGCCCCCAAAGCAAAACATCAAAGAAAGAAAGACAGCACACAGCAGCCCTGCAGCACCTTCCTTGCTTGCAGATTTTGCAGTAGAACTTGCTCATCAAATATAGGGAAGATCAGCCATGAGAGAAGCTGTAGGAAGAACACTACGAGTACCTAATTAAAACATCCTCCGCCACTGCCTAGATTGTATGTCAAGACGTAAAGAGTCGAATAATATTATATAATATAATATGATATAATATAATATAATATAATATATATATATATATAT
>NC_068981.1:131303030-131305175 GCF_001194135.2 Octopus bimaculoides
ATATATATATATATATATATATAAACTGAATGGAACCAAGATTACAGTAGATTTATCTTTCGATTTTTCAGACAAATAAGAAATCAATGAAAATATTGTATATATGAATTAATGGTTGAGGACGAGAGAAATGAGTAAAAGAAAGTGAGAAAGAGAGAGAAAAGGAGAGAGAGAGAGAAAGAAGCAGAGAATAGAGAGGGGAGGAAGCGAAAGGTAGAAATAGGAGTGTAGAGAAGAGAAGCGAAGGAAGATAATGGTTCAAGAACGGTTTATCGTCAGAGGTTTTATCGTGAGAGGCCAATTTGAGTTTGTCGTGCGAGACCAATTTAAAATAAAGGAAGCAAAGAGATTAATTTAAGCGTATAGAACACGGTTGGACTGGAAGCAGTTAATTATTTAAATCAGCTTACTGATAAGGTTGACTTCGTAAATGATAATGCTGCATTAGTAAATGATAATGCTGCATTAGTAAATGATAATGCTGCATTAGTAAATGATAATTGCTGCATTAGTAAATGCTATTGTTTTAAAGAAATATGTAATTTTCATGGAAAAATTGTTAATCCTTTGTAGAATTTGTTTAATGTAAGGTGTGTATTGACGCTTTGAAATATAATGCTAATTACGATTGATGTTAATAAGGCGTTGGCTAAGAGACGAAGAGAGGAGAGGTTTGGATAATATGGAGGCAAGGATAGAGAGAGATAGAGACGGTGAAAACAATGTAAAGAACTATGATCTATACACTTAACAGTGGAAACAGTAGAAAGAAATTGTGAATGATTTGGAGGAGGAGTAACAGCACCGAGTTGTTAGTAATGAAGTAGGAGGGTTTATCATGGGCGAGCGAGATTAACAATTTTTTGAGAGAGAAACTGTTGGAACAGATAATAAGAAAACAGAGTTAATTTGTTAAAATAACAGTTCATTGGTTATGGCTCGGAATTCAGAAGAAAGAAAGAAAGAAAGAAAGAAAGAAAGAAAGAAAGAAAGAAAGAAAGAAAGAAAGAAAGAAAGAAAAAAAGAAAGAAAGAAAGCCGAGTATCATTCGAAGAGTCATATCGACTATGTCACCAGTTTAATATGAGCGTTTTTAATTAGGTTAAAATGCAGTTAACGGCCGTAAAGAAGTGAATGTGAATTGTCCTGAGAGAGTAATAGTAAATTGCGATAGAGTCCAGAAGTGACAACAGTGGCATCCCAAAATTTCATAAAAAAACAACATAAAGAACCTCTCTCATCATTCCATGTTCCACAGGTGTCTGCCCACATGTATAGTACCTTCTAGTAATATATTAAGCATTTCAGAAGTGGCATGTATATGTATGTATGTATGTATGTATGTATGTATGTATGTATGTATGTGTGTGCGTGTGTATGTATGTATATGTGTGTGTACGTATTTTTGTATGTATGTATGTATATATGTATGTATGTCTGTATATATGCATCTATATGGATGGATGGATGTGTTTATGTATGTATGTATATGCGTGTATATATGTTTTTGTATCATGTCTATCTTTGTGCTCGTGTTTCTCTTCCACCAACGCTTGAGAACAGGTGCTAATTCGTTTACGCACCCGTAATCTAGCGGTTCGGCAAAGAGACGATATATACCAGGCAAAAAAAATAAATACTGAGATCGATGTGTTGGACTTAAAACTCTTCAAGGCGATGCCCATCATTGGCCGTGTGCCTAAGTTAGAATTTGTTAGCAATTATGTCACAAGTGAGGCTCGACAGCGAATATAATTGTCATATTGAAATTAATTTATGATTTTATACGCGTTAGTGCTTCTGACCGAATGAATATAAGCTAAATAGTTGCATTGTACTAGATATCAACCTTCTTTTCCCCAAACAGCTTTACACATAAAAGTACACCGTTCAGTAAAAGTACATCTGTAGTGAATACCGTAAAGAAATGTTTATTGAATTGTTATTGAGTTCAAAGTGATGATGTTATCTAGTAGAAGTCTATATTTTCTCTCATTGGAACCAGCTTTTCCTTAACAAATTTAACCGATAAACCTGTCTTTTATCGCTCCGCGAGACGATAAAAGTATTAGCATTGATCGAAATTAAAGCAGAAAATATGTATATATATATATATCTATATATATATATATATATATATATATG
>NC_068981.1:131306168-131310523 GCF_001194135.2 Octopus bimaculoides
GTATGTGTGTGTGTGTGTGTGTGTGTGTGTCTGTGTCTGTGTGTGTGTGTGTCTGTGTGTCTGTATGTCTGTGTCTGTGTCTGTGTCTGTGTGTCTATTTGTGTCTGTGTCTGTGCATCTTTGTGCCTGTGTTTGTCCCCCCACTACAGTTTGACAACTGGCGTTGGTGTGTTTACGTCCCCGTAACATACCGGGGCGGCACAAGAGACCGATAGAGTAAGATAAGTACCAGGCTTCAAAAAGCAAGCACTGGGGTCGATTCGTTCGACTAAAAATTTTTTCGAGGCGGTGCCCCAAGTTAAAGTTAATAAGATATTACTTCATTCCAAATTGCGTAAGACATGTTAGCTGATCCTATGCTTGTAATCTGATTGATAAACGACATATCATTTGGCGCCCTGGATATCATAGCAGCTCGAGTAACTCACTTGCTAGAAAGTAACAGCCTACTTATTTCCTACCATTATGGTTTCCGCAATGGCAGAGTCTGTTTAACGCAGCTCTTGCATCACTCTAATGATATTTTAAAGGTCTTGGGAGAGGGCTCCAATGCAGATGCCATATATCTCGACTGCAGCAAGGCTTTCAACAAGGTTGACCACAGGGTCCTGTGAGAGAAACTATCGACGTTGGAGTCCGAGTGAAACTATAAAAGTGGATTGAATGTTTTCTAGTGAACAGAACACATTTGGTGATCTATAGTGTTCGATCATACTCAGCAAATCATCACTGGAGTCCTACAAGGCACTGTATTGGCTCCACTCCTTTTCGCTATTTACATTGATATCATTGACGTCATCAAACACAGCAGCATTAGAATTTTCGCCGATGACTCGAAGCTTTTGAAGGTCATCGACAAGTTAGGAGACCAGACAAATCTCCAATCTCTTCTGATCGCTGTTATCTAATGGGCGGGAAAACACAATATGCTGCTTAATAAAAATAAATTGAAATTAATCCACGTCGGTAAAGAGGTTGCACTTACGCTGCCATACGTTCTTCTCTCGAGCGAGAACCTCGTAGCATCAAACACAGCTAGGGACTTCAGAGTAACTTTCGACCAAAACTTAAGCTGGAGGGCCCACATAAATAGTAAAGTTTACATAGCCTGTAGAGCGTGCCTCTGGATTCACCGGACCTTCCAGTTTAGAGATGTTCGCACCATTATCCTTGTCTTCTCTATCTTTGTCCGTCATCACTTTGAATACTGTTGCCCGCTGTGGTCTCTCTTCACGAAACAAAATATTATAAAAATTGAAGCACCCCAGAGATCAGACGATAGACGACATGACAGCCTTGGTTATTGGGAATGGCTCGAGAAATTCAAACTTTATTCCCTTCAACGCCGCCCGAAGAACTATAGCACATGTATGCTGTGGGAAATATTCCGACAACATTGCCCAAATAATGTTGGCAATAACTTGTGAGTGTCACTGTGTGTTGATAGAGAGAGTGGGAAGAGGGTCAAAATGGGTGTTGATAGATAATATACGCACAAAGGATTCTTATGTGAATAGATGCACATACTTGGGTGTATGTATCGGCAGTTCAATCAACACACTAACTCAACCATATATTTACAAACACTGAGAAATCTCTTAACTCAAAATGTCTTCTTGCTTTATTAGCAACCGTCTTGAACTCTCTCAAGAAGAACTTAAATTAAACTCACAGAAAAAAACATATGTACACACACACCCTTCTGCTGAATTTCATTTCCTATATATATGTGTGTTTATTCATTGGTAATGCTTTTATATGTATATACATAAGTGTAAATATTTTACGAAATAAATTACACTTCATGTTTGAAGCTCCGATGAAGCTATAGGGTAATACACAAACACTCAACTATGAGCGCATTGCATCTTATAGCAGGAACAGCTGTAAGCTAATGAAGTTCATAAGATAATCATTTATTTCCTTTGTCCATAGCTTTTCTGCAGTCGTCGTATTTTCAAAGAAAAAAATCAACCACATAGACTTTATTGGTGGTCATGAAATCAAAAACCTTCATACAGGTTAAACCCTTAAACAAAAACAAAACAGAACTATTCAGCCATAGAACCATAGAACTACACGAGGGGGTTCTCTATGGGCCAACCTGTGGTAGTTATGGCTTCCGCTGCTAGAAGCAACTTAATTCGACCCTCAGGCATCAGTCTACCGAGCGAGATCTTCAGTTGGCTGAAACGAAGGAACAGCGTGCTTCTGTGAAATGCTGTCTTCTGCTGGGGAAGACAACAGCCGAAACAGTTGCTATGCTTCAAACAGCTTACAGGAAAGCTACAATGAGCAAAACACAAGTGTATGAGGGGTTTCCACGCTTTAAGAATAGTTACTTGTCGCTTGAAGACTAACCGCATTCAGGACAACCGTCGACCTCCCGAACGAATGCAAACATCATGAAAATTCATGAAATGACCTTGGAGGACCATCGCTGAACAATTGACGAACTTGTTGATATGACTGGTGTGTCCTGGAGTTCCTGCCAACGAATTTTGAGCGAAGAATTGCGTGTGAAAAGAGTTACAGCAAAATTTGAGCCTCGCATGCTTACAGAAGATCAAATGTAGTCACGACTGAATGCGTGTCGTGAACTGAAAGAACAGCTGGAAGTTGATCCCAGACCCTTTTTCGAAGGTCATCACTGGTGACGAAAGCTGGTGCTACGGAATTTGGAGATGTGTAAGAGGAGAAGAAGAAAAAAACGACGGAGACGTTAAAAGATATCACCTCGCAAGGGTTTCAACACGGCTTCGAATAGTGGAAAACGCGCCTGGACCGATGCATTGCTTCAAATGGAGAATACTTTGAAGGCGATAAAAGTGTGTAAACATAAACCTAAGTGAATTAAATAATATTGCAAAATTCCTTGTACATATATCCGGCCATTTCAAAGCATAACTACAGGAGATATTTATTTATTATTTACTCATTCACTTTGTTATTGTCTATTTATTGCGTGGCAGGGTGTCAATATCGAATATTATGATCTACTGTTTACCATTGCGTCTGACGTGAAAGTTTACAAATGGTTGTATGTACATTAAATATCAACATGTGTTTGCAAGTACAATTGACAGTCTGGGTAACAACTATGGCAGATTGGAATGTCTTTAGAAGTACTGCCATAAAAGTACACGAAAACTAGGTTAGCGCAAACAGTAAATTTTCGTATTACACAAATCCAACATCTCGCAGCAATTCAAACAAATTAAATACGATGCGTGTGTGTGTGTGTGTGTGTGCGGAAAGAAACCCGGATATATTTTAAAACAGTACTCATACACACATGCGCACTCACACACACAACACACACATGCTTAATATATGTATATATGTGTTTTCATGCATATACGTACGCATGTATGTACATATGTATGCATGTATGTATGTATGTATGTATGTATTTATGTACATTAATGTCTCAGAGCTATGTTCTGTTCGATACGATAACCACTGTGTGGGGGTGAAGTGTGGGAGAAAATGGGGTTGCATTTAGCGTGCTAGAGCTTGTAAGGATTCATTGTTCGAATACTGGATAGGAAATCCGAGAGTATATTAAGTACAAAAAATAAGTGGGGGCTGCACTTTGTGTTCCATGGGGGTCATATGTGAGTGGGTAGATTAGCCAAGATACTTCCTGCAATTCCTGTTGGCTGTTGAACTCGGATTTTATAGGAATTGTCTTTTTAATCTTCATGTTCCTGACATTCAGGTCTGCATCTTTAATGTCTCAAATAGAAATTGTGATAGCCTGGCTCTGATATTGATCAATAAACTAAAAGAAGCAACTCAGAGTGACCAGTAGCATGAATATAGACAATAATGACTAATAAAAGTGTATTGAATACTATATATATAGTAATTTCAGCGGTAGAATAGCCACTACAATCCGAAGAACCGAGCGGCTGAATACATGCATCTAGACTACCCAGGATCTTTCCGACAGGAAATGCTTATTAAAGAAGCAACCCTACCCACAATATCCACAGTCTATGATCGCTAACTAACTGCCCCATTTAAACAAATGCATTCTCGTTTGAATTAAGCAAATTACCCTAGACCATGAATTTTTTTCCACTCTTTTTTGTGTATGTGGAAGTCTCATGTCTGCTGGAGTTAGGGTACGATAAACCGGTGTGCTGATGATGACATTTGACACAGGATCACGTCTTCATATCTGTCTGCTTGCCTCCAAACAATCAGATTGACATTCTTAATAATGTGCCATTACATACATACGTACATACATACATACACACACACGCACACACATACATACATGCATACATACATACATATACACACACACACACACATACATATATATACACAAACACACACATACA
>NC_068981.1:131312956-131314805 GCF_001194135.2 Octopus bimaculoides
TAACGTTTGTTGTTTGTATTTAACTTTCAATTTTTCGTTGATTATGGAATTTACAGGTAGGATTGAGCCACTTTTTTGGAATTCATCTTTGAAGGATATCCCCATACCATCTAGAAAGGAATATGTGATAGTGGATTTTCATCGATGAGTTCTTGAAAATTGGTTATTTTCCCTAAAACTATATATATTTTATATATACTTTATCTATAAGGCTCAATTTAATTTTAATTTTTTATAAATTGATTTTAATTGAGTTCTTTACCTGTAATTTTGGATTTTGTCCCTAATAATATTATTATTATATATATATATATATATGTCCACAAAGTCTGGCTAAATGGAGTAAATAAAATCATAGCATAAACAATTAAATATAAGGAAATAAGGAATAATAATTTCTTAAAGTATGTGTTAATCCTCATGTGGGTACATGGAGTAAATAAAATCATTAAATATAAGAAATAATAATTTCTTAAACTATGTGTTAATCCCATGTACCCAGACTTTGTGGACACCCTGTATAATAAAGCAGAAATCATGATCTATAGAAACGCATGTCTCTTGAGGTTTATTGGAACCTTGCAAACCTTTTGTCAAATGGAACGAGTTGAGGACTCAGTTTGCTCGAGTGCTTGTAGATCATTTAATACGCGTTCTCTTGAGTGGACGGCAAGGCCTGCTTTGTTCCGCGTCACAAAACCACACCTCGTTATCTTACTTATGCCACAGTTTAATTATTGTAGAATGTCTACTTGGGTATTTTGAGGGAACCTAACAAAAAGACACCCAAAATTGAAACAAAAAAAGGATGTTGAGTTTTGTCCAGGTGAGTTTATATTGAATGCCACTACCCATAACCAAGTAGATTATACATCAATGCCATTGTTATTTAATACTGCTATCGGTCCAGGAGAAATATATCTAATCAGGTATATTCAACTTATCATGCTGTTATGCCTAGATTCCTGAAAATAGTGCGGAAACATCTCCAAGATTTTGTTCCTGGCAAGCCTCAACTTAATTATTGTGATTAAGCAACACAGAACTGGTCGCCTCCAAGCTGTGAAGAATTACACGAGTGTTTGAAAGGACAGCCATCAAAATCTCATCTTTACGTCGATGACACTACGTCGGTTCTGACGACGAGTATTCCAGTTGATACGATCAACCGAACAGCCTGCTCACGAAATTAAAACGTGCAAGCGGCTGAGCACTCTACAGACTCGCGCACCCTTAACTTTGTTCTTAGGGAGATTCAGCGTGACACAGAATGTCACAAGGTTAGCCCCCTTGAAATGCAAGTACGACTCATTTTTTCCAGCTGAGTGAACTGGAGTAGAATGAAATAAAGTGTCATGCTCAATGATACAACACACCACCGAAAATCGAACTCACGACCTTTCGACCATGAGCCGAATATCCTAACCACTAAGCCACGCGCCTGCACCATACTTACATATAGTCTCATAAAAGACAAGACTTATCTAAAGTATTCCCTTTCCTTCTTAACCCTTTTGTTTGCATGTATCTTTTGAAACCCACTGCGTTTGTTTCAATTAATTTTGAAAATAATGAAGAATTTGCTAAAATAACATGTAACTGTTACGTGAATGTAATACATGAATGTTGACCAATTAATTTGTACGTTAACAAATAGCGTCCTGAACCACATTCCTCCTTTAAACACAAACTGTTTTTATAACAACCAGAATAAGTACAATTCATGACACAACAATTTACACTACACACTTTTGAAAATCTAATGTGAAACCAGTCAAGTGTATCTATTCTCATTTATTCTGTGTACATTTTCTTCTCTTCCTTTGTTTGTATGGATTAATAACAATAT
>NC_068981.1:131314922-131318785 GCF_001194135.2 Octopus bimaculoides
TATATATATATATATATTTAGTTATTTATCTGCAGTTCAGCGTGAGTATTCTATAAGAACAGACGATATTGCTGTTTTAACCCCAGAAGGACGCCTCCTCCAGTTGGTTATTCAGTGCGCTTCGCACTCGATACATATTACAAGCGGCATTTCCTCCATCTTTATGTCCTAAGTTCAAATTCCGCCGACACTGACTTCGCCTTAGATCCTATCGGGGACGAGAAAATAAGTACCAGTTGAGCACTATGGATGATGTAATTGATTTACCCTCTTCTTCGAACTAGCTGGCCTTGTACCAAAATTTTAAACCAATATTAGTCAAATTTCTTCAAATCGCTCCTTCTAGTCTTAAATATATTATATAAATAAAGAAAGCATTAGATAATGTAGTCGTACTTGCTTGTATGGTAACTACTGGAATGCCTTTAATCATAAATTTGTTCGATCAGGTCAAATTGATATGTAAGATGGAATTAATTTGAGAAACGAAGACAACAGCTTCAATTCTAAATTCTCTCATCATTAGATGTTAGGTCTTCCAGGTCTTCTAAGTCTTCTCTACAGCTATGAAGCATAGAGAGACTGGAGTAAAGAAAAATAATGCATTCAATTAACCACTCTACCGTTTCTGCTATTGCACTGCATTTTGCTAACTTGTAATCCATAACTAAAATAGCAATTACTCACAAGCGAATAAAACTTGATAACATGTAACATGTTTTCGCTAACTGATATAGATACCCATCTAGCCACCAGCATAGAAACCCTTTCGGCCTTCCTATACTTGACATAGCAAAACGTCCATAATGTAATAACTGGAAGGAGTTAGGGTTATATCAGCTTAATAGGCTGAGGCAGCCTGGAATAAAGTACCTTGCTCAAGGACACAAAGCGCCAGCTAGTTCAGCTATATCATCATAATATCTAATTATATTGTAATCAGTACTGGATATAGGCATAAAATAAACAAATTATAGTTTAGAACTTCACAATCCACAAAGGCTTCAATATAATCAAACGAAATATTCTTGTGTAACCATCTGGTGTAAGTTTTTAGCAAGTGGCTTCCAAACTTTATATAAATTTCATGATGGCATTAGCCACTTTTTCAAGAAGTGGGATGCATGAGACATGCCTCTTCATCATTTTTTTGTTAGGCATGCCATTCAGAAAGTCCCGCGGATCGCGGTTGGTCTTACCGAGTCTAAATCCGGTTCTGATTGAAGTGACAAGACATTAAAGGAACTTCTACGTAGTCGCCTGCCATGTTTAACGAAACCTTTTATTTTAAAGTGTCCAAATGACATTTGAACGATTCTTTAAAGCTGATCTGCTATCTTGTGTAGAGGGCGTGCTTCATCAGCAATGTTGGCTAGGGATACTATACAACGACAAAAACTAGAATAATTACTTTCACCGACACAACAACAGCAACAACAACAGAGATTTTCTTCACTGTCGATCGTAAAATGTTATTTTAGTCTTCACTTTAAAAGGGCACCAGAGAGTGCCCTTCTAAGGTTTACTGTTTCAGATCTAACCAAGATTGGAACTGAAGAGTACACTTTTTTCATTCAAATTTGCTGTCAGACCAAAATAGATCCATAGAGGTCATCAGATATCTTACATGATCCATGTCTACAGAGGTCACCAGTGCCATGCCATTTGTAGTGACTGTCTTCATTTGTCTTAATTACAAACTTATTCCACATCTTGCACTGCTAAAGTTCCTGACAGTGTATCAACGCCATACAATCACGTTCAGCTTGTACCTATGAACTTTTATGACTATGTAAAAAATCAAATCAATAATATTTGTTTGGACTAGACACTAGATCGTTTAAAATAATCGATATGATATACCTCAGTATCTTATTGATCTTCATTTCATTGGTAAGCAGCAGCACCAACACCAGGAGCAGCACCGGCAGCACCAAGAGCAGCTGCAGTAGCAAAAAAGTTGGTATGTGTGCGTTTCTCAACGTGAATATGTATGTGACGCATGGGAGAAACTCAAGTTTGTGTGTGTGTGTGTGTGTGTGTGTGTGTGTGTGTGTGTGTGTGTGTGTGTGTGTGTGTGTGTGTGTGTGTGTGTGTGTGTGTGTGTACTGGCACATACAGATGAGCGCGTGAGGTCGGTTAATGAAATTTAAATATGTTGTCAATGCAACGGGTGAGGAATATGCCGAGTTTTAAAATGTGATTTCGTTCACGAAGTTCTCTCCATGACAGTCGAATAAGCAGAAGGCAAAGAGGTGATGATAGTGGTGGTGGTGGTGATGGTGCTGCTGCTGATTCAGGTGATGACGAGGGTGGTAGCATGGCAGTTGGAGAAGTCTGACGGGTTAAAATTGCGGGACACAAATTTTGGGAAGACAACGCTTTGTAGAACAGTCTGTCGACTATCAGCCAGTTTCACCTATATACAATGTATTACGAAGTTGGTATTTAATGCGTATATGTCACTACAAGTACATGTATGTCATAGTAGCCGTTGATGGAATTATACTTTATGTCTGGGAGAATGTACGAAAAAAAAACAACAACAGACGAGGACAGGTGGTGTAAACAACAAAAGGATGTATTAGTTTGACGCTCGGGAAAACAGAAAGTCTTCAACGTTTCGAGCTACGCTCTTCAACAGAAAGAATACAGAGAAAACAAGGAGAAAATCAAGGAGTAAAAAAATTGAATGGTGTTTGGTCAGCGATTATGTATACCTACATCAACCGCATCTACACGCGCACAAAGACACACAGAGAATATATATGTAAATGTGTATATATATATATATATATACTAGCTGGCGTACCCAGTAATTCCCAGGAAAACGGGACTTATCCCTTTGTTTCGTTCTCATAATTGTTTCGCTAATCCAATAACAACAATACAAAGTATGTAGCCCTTAAAACGCTTTTTTGTGCATTTACGGAGAATACCAAACTGTCTTACACAAGATCTTGTTTTTAGGAGTTCCCAACAAGTTATGAATGCCCAAATTATGAAGTCAGTTATGTAATAATATTAGTTACCCGATAGCAAGAATTCAAATAAAGTAGCCCCGAAAAGGGCATTAATGCGTTCCCAGAGTCTATAGAACATAGGAGGAAATACTAATAAGGTATGTATACTAAAATCGTGAAACATGCTACATAATAACAAGCTAATCAGATATGAAATGATAACAATCCAAAGTAAATAACTCTGAAAAGGGCCTTTGTGCGTTCCCAGAGAATATTATCCTCAGGGACGCTAGTGTTGGTATATTCGTGAATAAGTCACAAACCTAAATAAGTGGATCTATTATTTAGGAAAATATTATTTACTTGTTTAAGTGTTGTACTGGATAAATTGCGAAAATAACTCTGACAATTCAAATACTAAGAAATAAGCATACTCAATTTGATTTATACCAAATAATTTAGGAAAATGAATGGCTTATTTCCCTTGGCTAGTTTCATCAAAATCGATAAAACTATGTTCAATCCCACTACGAGGCACCTTCGTGTCTTCTACTATAGCCTTGGGCTGATCAAAGCCTTGTGAGTGGATTCGGCAGACGACAGCTGAAAGAAGCAGCTCGTCGTATATATATATGTATGTGTGTGTGTGTGTGTGTGTGTGTGTGTGTGTGTGAGAGAGAGAGAGAGAGAGAGAGAGAGAGAGAAAGAGAAAGAGAAAGAGAGAGTACATTTGTGTGTTTGTGTTTGTCCCGCCATCTCACCGAACATCGCTTGACAACTAATGCTGTTACATTTACGTCCCTGTAACTTAGCAGTCCGGCAAAAGACGCCGATAGAATAATTACTAGGCTTATAAAGAATAAGTCCTGGGAACGATTTGTTTGACTAAAGGCGGTGCTC
>NC_068981.1:131319767-131321114 GCF_001194135.2 Octopus bimaculoides
TATATATATATATATATATATACACACACACAACGGGCTTCTTTCAATTTCTGTCTATCAAATCCACTCCCAGGCTTTGGTCGGTCCGAGGTTATAGTAGAAGACGGTTGCCGAGGTCGACTTTGCCTTTCATCCTTTCGGGGTCGATAAATTAAGTACCAGTTACGCACTGGGGTCGATGTAATCGACTTAATCCGTTCGTCTGTTCTTGTTTGTTCCCTCTATGTTTAGCCCCTTGTGGGCAATAACGAAATAGGTATTTATTAAGTGTAACAAATCTTTTAGAATGTCATTCACCTAAAATTAATTACTATTTATATACATATGCTCCGTATTACATTTTGTTTATGTTTCTAATTACATAACAAACTATCACTTGACTATGCAATAACATGCTATATCTTATATCATTAAGTTATTTTATTTTATTTTAGGTTATTTGCATTTTCAACTCTACAGTATTTAATTATATTATAATACACCCAAAAGAATGCCCCTTTAACTACTGTTATTGTTTTAATTGTATACACATTTAATCTTTAATTATAAGCTATTTTATAGATTTCACTTTATTTTTAATTTAATTTATACGTTATTTTTATTTTCTAACTTTTAATTTCTATTTTATTCACTTATCTTTTCACTTTACTAATATTAATTTACACACTGCTTATCTATATCAATAGTATTGGTGCATAATAATTGTAATATATTCCAATTATACTCATATATCTACTTGCGCAATTTCTTTTATTTAATATCCTGTAATGATATATCGTTCTATTCTTACTTTTATTATAACTCCAATAAATATACTACCTTCCTCCCATTTGTAAGGTTTATACCATGTTCTTTATATGTATAAATTTAATCAGTTAACGGTTTGGGGCCGTATACTCAACAAGCAGGAATATGAACACTTAATTGTATATCTTTATCCAACTCTGATGAGATTCGACTTTTAAAAGGTTTTAATTATGGTAATTAATTTATAAAGGTCTGGAATCGAAACAGCTGTCAGAGAGTCAGAGATGTCTAATTTTTTAATTAACAAATAATTATTAATTATATCTCTATTTTCTTATCTTCTCAATATATATATATACTAGCAGTATAGCCCGGCGCTGCTCGGGATTAAGCTAGGATTATTAAGTGATCAAGTGCTTTATTTCAAACCAAAATAAGTAACATGGACATCAGATTTTAGCGAAATCCGTTGAAATTGGTTTGGCTGAAAATGGTTTGCTGGCAATTTGATTGGGAAATCCCATAAGGAATCAGTTTATTGGTTATTTCCACTCATTGACTGTTTTTTTTTTTAAAGTTGCATTAGAGATCTGCATAGGA
>NC_068981.1:131321124-131324356 GCF_001194135.2 Octopus bimaculoides
GGATTATTAAGTGATCAAGTGCTTTATTTCAAACCAAAATAAGTAACATGGACATCAGATTTTAGCGAAATCCGTTGAAATTGGTTTGGCTGAAAATGGTTTGCTGGCAATTTGATTGGGAAATCCCATAAGGAATCAGTTTATTGGTTATTTCCACTCATTGACTGTTTTTTTTTTTAAAGTTGCATTAGAGATCTGCATAGGAAAAGGTTGATCTGAAGGTTTGCATTGGGGATGTGGATTGGAGTAACTTAGGAAAACTTACCAACAGCCTTAACCAAAAAATAAGAGGCCTGTCCCTTCTAGGTTAACTCTAACCCTAACCCTAAACCCTAACCCTAACCCTGACCCTAAAACCGTAACCCTAACACCAACCCTAATTCATGTAGGACTAAATTCAATACCAAGTGGTTCAAAGCGAGCTTCTTAACTATATGCTCATGCCTGTGCTTTGTGATAAAAGACAAACACGTATATAAAACACGTATCGTATATGAAACAATAATACAATGCAAACCCCATTAAATCACTCGTTAATTGAAGTTTTCCTGTGATTTTTCTTCTTGGATTCAGAATTAAAACTTACTGCGTTCTACAATTAAAACTTTATACCATTGCTAATACCACCACTGTACCATCCAGTACCAACACCACCACGCCATGTTACAACTATCACAAATAGTTCTTTCTGCTATAGAAACAAGGACCGAAGTTTTTTAGGGGAGGGGTTAGTCAAATTACGTCGATCCCAGTTCTGAACTAGCACTTACTTCATCGATCCCGAAAGAATGAAAGGCAGAGTCGACCCCGAAAGAATGAAAGGCAAAGTCGACCCCGAAAGAATGAAAGGCAAAGTCGACCACGGTGGAATTTGAACTCAGAACATAGAGTGGGACAAAACGCCACGAAGCATTTTGACCGTTGTGCTAACGTTTCTACCAGCTCACTGCCTCAAACTACTACAGATAAGGCTTTCTTCTAAGGGCACAAGGCCCGAAATTTTTTAGGGGAGGGGGCTAGTTAATTTGCGTTGAGCTCAGTTCTGAACTAGTACTTATTTCATCGATCGAAAGAATGAAAGACAAAGTCAACCTCGGTGGAATTTGAACTCCGAACGTACAGTCGTGGTCAAAAGTTTGGAACATATATTCGTTATGTACCAACTTCTATTTATTTGGTCAAGAACTTTATTTTTGATTTTGCCTATTTTTTCTTCTAGATATTGAACCATTGGATCAGTTATTGGATAAGTATACCTCTACCTTGTATATATTTGAATTGAATTGTACATGGGCATAACATTTTTAATTAAAAAAAGATATTCCAAACTTTTGACCACGCCTGTCGAGACAGATGAAATGACTCGAAGAATTTTGTCCAGGGTGCCAACGATTCTGCCAGCCCACCGCCTTAGACTACCACAAATAATATCACCATTACCATTATTTGTGTTTGGAGATTAAATAGAACCAAAATCGATTTTACCTTTCGATCTTCACGTGTCAACAGGAATCACTTTTTTCCTACAAATCTCTAACCTGACTGTCCATCCATCCATCTATCTTCTCCACCCATTATTCTTGTGGGGATCGTAGGGGTTGAGTCCTTAGGCATCTAATCCATAGGGTCCTATCAGAAGTAACCGTCACCAGACTTTCCGGCTGGATTTCCGAGTGTGACTAAATGATACTATGGATATCATCCAACCATCTCATTTAAGTCTACCTCTAGTTCTTCTGCTGGTTGGCTCGCATGGAAGAATTTGTCTTGTGATTCTTTTCTGAGACATTCTAATCACATCTCTGTAGTACCAGAGATGTTACCTCTCAATGCAGAGAAGTAGCGGCTCGACCTGAAAAGACTCCTTGAACTCCGGGCTTCACAACCTGTTGAGCAATGCTACTCCAGAGATCCTTCTGAGGAACCCCATTTCGACCGCTTGTATTTGCGATCTTCCTCATTCGGCTCTTAACCAACATTAATGACCATAAATAAGAAGAGGCACGAAAACCGACCTGAAGATAGCATGTTTGGTTTTTTTACCAAAGTCACCGGGCGTGGCTGTGTGGTAAGAAACTTGCTTCCCAACCACATGTTTCCGGGTTCAGTTTCACTGGGTAGCACCTTGGGCCCCTGTCTTCTACTATATCCTCAGGCTGACTAAAGCTTTCTGGGTGGATCTGGTTGACGGAAACGAACAGAAGCCCGTCGATATATATATATATATATATATATATATATGTGTGTGTGTGTGTGTGTGTGTGTGTGTGTATTTGTCTAAGACCTTAGAAACATGCTTCAGTTGAAACAATCTTTTTTCATTCAATCAACAAAGGCACTAAAGATGCTCTTCCTCTAAAATGCATTCCTAATATATATTTTCATGTCTGTATGCGTATGCATGTAGATCAATTGAACAGTTTTGCACTACAATGCACCAACTACAGTATACAACTAAAGTTACTACAAATCCTACACTTCACAAAGTCCGGTGGTCTCTCAAGTTGGACTCAGAGTAAAACATTATCAACTCCTTAAAATCTCAGACTGAAACCAGCTATGATCAATTGCTGAATCTTCATCAAATATCCAGTGTTATCACACTGGAATATTAATTACATATCTGGGACGGTGTTGCTGTTGTTGCTGCTGATGCTGCTGCTGCTGCTGCTTCTACTGCTGCTGCTTCCAATGTTGCTGTTATTCCCCCACCACACACACACAAGCGCACGCACACACGCACACACGCACACACGCACACAAATACACATGCAGTTTGTAGACTGAATCCAAGATCATCCGAATAAATAGTAAGAATTTATTCAACTGATCACTTTATTTCCATTTTATCATTATCAAACTTAACATATCAGACTTAACGACTTTTTTGTGTATTTGTACATGCATAAATAGACACATACATACATACATACATACATACATACATACATACATACATACATACATGCATATTGACAGACATGCAAATTTACAAACATATAGATGTACATATACACATACAAACAAACCTATATTCAAATGTATGTGTGCCTGTGTATGTGTGTGTGTGCTTTGAGTCGCATATTCGCATGGAAAGTTATTCTTGACTAATCAGAGAATACATCTCTGACATTAATGTGACAACTATCGACTTCTTTTAAATAGCTGGTTGTTCTTCTGATCATATTCATTGAATCATTGAAGAAACCGTCGCGATATTCGTCTCAGACTT
>NC_068981.1:131324829-131338599 GCF_001194135.2 Octopus bimaculoides
CTACCACACGCAGAACTTAATTTAATCGTTTTACATCAAAACAGTTACGTCGAGCGCTATTTGTTGAATGCAAACAAAGAGTTGGTTATTGTAATTACAATTCGAAAAATTATGAGTATAATTTTATTGCCCAAAGTGTAAACACTACAGAAATAATACTACATAAACATTCTCCTAGAACAGACATCCTTTCAAACATATTGACACCATATGTCACAGTAAACCAGATTCTTATTACTACTGGGTTACTTCACAATCATGTTGTTCGTTTTACTGCAGTTAACAACAGACTAACAACAGAAGTGACGATAAATGAAAATATATGTTATGAACTGGAAGAGAAAGGTATGTAAACAACAGCAATGCATTCTTAATGGAATCTTTCGAGGAAAGATTACATCACAGCACATCAGAATGGGCTGCTATTAGCAACATTTCTCCGAACATTTTTCTTGTTTATATTTGATAAGGGGAATTTTTCCCGAAATATTATATGGGCATTAACTAACTTATGTTAGATAATACATTTTCTCTTTATTTTCATTTGTTGACATTCACTTTACATATTGTGCCTAGCATTTCACCTGCATTGCTCAAAGGTATTTTTAAACATTTATATCAAAGATTGTTTCATTTTTAATGCTGTCTTTTTCTTTACAAGGAAGAACACTCATGACAATCATTAATAAGAAACCAAATTATAGATTCTAACGATGATTAACGAAATTGGAAGTGAATGTTTACATAAGTTGCTTCATTTTGGCAACTTAAGAAATATATCGTGAGGTTACTGAAAAACAAAGCAAACATGTACCATCATGAATTTAGGAAAATGGAAAACTTGTTGATCAACGGAAAGCTACCAGTTATGTAGTTTACTTATATGAAATAATACATAAAAAATAACTACACTTTCTGTCAGCAAAGGGTGAAAATAAAAAAGGAACTCTATTTGGAGACAGCAAAAAAGAACACTTTTTCACCCTCAAAGGCTCAAGCGTGGCAGTGTGGCAAGAAGTTTGCTTACCAAATATTTGGTTCCAGATTCAGTCATACTGCTTGGAACCTTGGGCAAGTGCCTTCTACTATAGTCTCAGGGCGATTTAAGCCTTGTGAGTGGACTTGGTAGAGGGGAAACTGAAAATAGTCTATCATATGTGTGTGTGTCGTGTGTGTATATGCGTGTGTGTGCGTGTGTATGTGCCTATGTGTGTGTGTGTGTGCACGCTCATATGCACGTGTGTCTGTCCCCTGCCACCGTTTAATATCTATCATTGGTTTGTCTATGTCTCCCACAAACTAGCGGTTCGGCGTAAGAGAACGATAGAATAAGTACCAGCTTAAAAAGAAATAATTACTAATTCCTGAGAGATGTTTGTTCAACTGACAAAAAAACCCTTGAAGGATGTGTCCCCGCATGACCGCAATCCAGTTAGTGAAACAAGTAAAAGCTATCAATTTTTTAAGAAATAGAAACAATGTATGGAGCGAGCAAAATGAAAGAACACTTGAGAATAAATTAATCAGCGTCAAACAGGGGTTAAAACAGCTGTCAGGAAAAAAAATCTAGCATCAGAAGAGAGTAGTTAAAAGAATAATAATTAACAAGAAATTTAATTGAAACCAATCAGCAGCTTACAGAGATTTAAGGAGACACTCAATTAATGTCAAAGAGGCTCCTTCTCAGAAAGATACTGATTAATTCTGGGGGCAAATCTAGTGTGAGGAAAAGGGTGTTTAACCAAGATGAAGCGTGGCTAAAAGAAATCCTAAATAAGTATTTTCTCTTATAGACAGAGTCAACATCCATTGATTAGGTTGCAAAAACAACGAAAATTTTGGAAGAAAAAATATAAATACTAAATGAGTGGAAATCGAACCGGTGAGTGTGTTAGGTAATAAAGCATTAAAACAATATGACTCTCACCAGACACAACAATTTACTTCAACACACGAGTTCACATAAACAATCTTGCAAACCAAATACAAATACGAAGTATTTTCTCTGTGTTAAACCAAAAATACACAACGTCAATAATAGAGCCCTTGAAACTGTGAACCAAATACAGGATAGGAAAGCAACAGGAATGCAAGAGGTTACTGAAAAGTTCCTGACTTTAAGGGTATCACGAAAGGCCTGGTTGGAGGCCCAACCTTCCAAATTCCTTTACAGAGCTTAGAAAAGCTGAAGGACCGCTGCAATAAGTGTGTTAATTTTAGAGAATAATATGTTGAATAAAATCATAATTAATTGATCCTCATGCATTTTTATTACTAAAAACCAAGAACTTTTCAGTACCCTTTCGTACGTATATTTGATTGCCAGATACTTGCATCAAAACACTGACTTATTGCTGGTATGTTATTGACTTTTGCCAATAAGTTCTCAATGTAGATATAAACATGCGAAGCTGGTTGTCGCTGAGAGAAACAACACTGGTATCCCCAAAGAAAACTATTCATGTTACGGAAAACTACATGCCAGAATTTAAAGTATAAAATATGCAAAACCTGTTTGAAAGTATCCCTCCAGTATTACTGTGGTAGTGTGCTGAACAAACACCTGGGAAGAAGGAAGTTTGGGTATGCATTGAACAAGTTTTGGTTAACGAAACAGTTATGTTAGGAGTAAAGCATCATTAAAGGGTGTTCGTAATAGTCTGGCTTGATTACATAACAGCATTCGGTTCTATTCCCTGTTCGTAGATGCTAGGATCGCTTTGACTTGCTAAAGTTACAGGTACGATAATCGAGGACATAGACAACGCAACTTTGTCCTTGGCAGTAATCTTGAAATTAAACACAAGAAGTGAATCTATTGTCACTAAGATACAGCATAACATGTGTCTGTTTGTACGCAGCAGTCTATGATGATCTTTATATTTTCAGTAAATCTCTAGTCCTTTTGTTTAGGTAATCTGAAGGGCGTGCGGCTGGCTCACAAAAACACAAGACGTCAAGCTAACACATTGCTTCTTCGCAGACGACCTGAAAGTATTTGCCAAGAACATGAAGGATATGGAAAGAAACTTTGACCTATTCACAAACGATATAAGGTACGAAATTTAACTAGGTTATAAAAGCTCAGTCTATCAACATTTCTATCAAAGGCCCTTACTATTTCTTCTATACTTGTAGAGGAAAAAGAAAAGAAAATAGGTACGGATCAGGACATGTCCTATCATGGTATTATCTCCAGGAACGCGTAATCAGAATATAGCACCAGGTTCAAATAAGTATGGTCGTCGGAACTTTTTTCATACAATGAAACAAAATCCAACAATGTTTTACCGGTGCCACTTTGGTGTGTGATCTACAATTTAAAGGGGGATTACTTTAGGTTACTTCTTAGTTTACTTTGTGTTAGTGCTACTTTGCCGTCTGAGCTACGTCAGCAAATTTACTTTGGTGAGTGATCTACGTGCTTATTCAAATTTTTATATTGTTTATTCTTGGTTTTTTATTACTATTTACTAAGACATAAATGAAACATGGTTTTCTTATTATTAAAATAGTAAGAATTTTGAAAAAATACATTTACAGAGCTAAGTGTGTCCTACAGTAATCTCCCTTGTAGATCTCACTCCAAAGTAGCATAGTTTTTTCTCGTACCACTATTTATGCCAACATTTGGACTACTCCATTGAACACTAGATGAGGTCCGAACTACTGATGTGAAAACCCGAAAATTAGTAACCCACGTCAACAGCAATGCAAACCGTCTCAACTCCAATGAAAACAAACAGGATGAGGCTTAACATTGATTCGAACAACCTTTGGATGCCGCATCATATCCATTCAACAAAATCTACTTACTATCAAGTGTCGAAGTCCAAACCGTGGATAAAATCTGCATACATGATGCAGATAATAACATGAGAGCTGAAAATTAGCTCCTCCGGAAAGCATTCCGAGGAGTTAATTTCACTAGGGATATATACCTATGCAAATTGCAAAACGCTACCGCAAGAGGTCACGAGAATGAAAATCTGTATACATATCAACAGAAGACCATGCATACCTACATGACCAGGAAGCTGCAGAGTGATAGCAACATAGTAACCAAACTAGACTATTTTTGCATCAGTAGTCAGGATATTAGCCCTAACTTCGTAGGATATACTATCGCATATACCTCAAAGAACAAAAAACCAGCAACAACCAAAATGGATGCAAAATAAGACTAGAGCTACAGGTAAACCACCTAGATGCACCAACTGATGCAGATTCTGTGAATTGAATTCAGACGATGTTACTTCCATCGCTAAGTGGTCGTCCGAAAATGTCATCATATTATGTGACGTTGGGGTCAGTACATTGTATAACGCAAACCACAGAAAGGATAGTTCTGAGGACACAAGGTTACAAGCATAAGAGGCTACCATGAATGGGGTGGGGGCACAGTCACATAATACAAAAGAATACTGATAGAGTGCTTCTATCAAAATAACAATAAGATGCGAGCATAACAACCAGAAGTAACAGATAGGGATAAGAACGGATGAAAAGTTATGCACAGTAGTATCAAATTAACTTATTATTAACTTATTAAAAATAAGTGAAAAAGAATATACCTATGCCGAACTAATGAGAAGTCTAAAGATACTTCAAGGCTATAGCTTTAGGTTTTTACCCGTAATTATTGGCGCACTTGGATGCTGAACTCACAGCTTCTGAGGAGATACACTTCACAAAATGAGATAGAACATGGTTAATGAAGAAACTACAGCTACATGCCATTAAATACACTGTAGAAATATGCAAAACATTCCAGAAGTTTAGCATGTAATAATACACACCTGTTGACGTGCAAACACACACACATGCACGCACACACACATACACACAATCACATGCGCGCACGCACGCACACTGACACTAGCCGAGCATCCCATCGTTGCTGGGAAATTTTCACTACAGAATGCTTTTATTTCAATGTCATGTTTATTCCCTGTCAGACTATGCCTTCTCTGATGGATAGGCCTCTTGATCAGAACAGATTTCTGCATTATTTGAGGTAATTTGATGTAATTTGTAATGTATCTATAAACTGCTTTTGTTTTACCATTTGATGCGTAGATGTAAAGATTTTTCTTAGCTCGCTGCTGATGCTTTGTGAGGGTTTTTCGACTTTGTTGCCTTAATGAAATTCCTTACGCACATGCACACACACACACACACACACACACACACACACACACACACACACACACACACACACACACACACACACACACACACACACACACACACACACACACACACACACACACACACTCAGCATGAGCGATATAGATTAGCAGAGAGTGAGAGAGAGTGTGATAAATATATCGAGAGAGTGGGGACGTTTACACTGAGAAAAACGTAAATGAAAGAGATAGATAGAGAGATCTTTTCTGTTGTTGTTACAGATTTTGAAACTTTAAATGAAGTGAAAATTTTTGAAGTTCCGTTTATTGCTGTACTTTTCCACGCTGAATCCGATTTTCTGATTCATTTATTCTAGAAAAAAAATTTGGAAAATATTAGAGAGGTTTAAAGTTTGATCATTTTTACCCAATCAGAAAGCAAGATTTAGAAGATAGCATTTGCTGCGTGAAAGTTATCTATCATAAAATGAGAGTTAACTTTACAAAACTAAGTTTTAAACAAATGAAAGCAATTACATGTCATCATGTGAAGAGAGAGGAAGGGACAACATGCGTGAGAGATATACATATACAGAGGGTAATAAAGAGTGATAAATATATATAGAGAGGAAAAGGTGTAAAAGGGACGGAAAGGCGTAAAAGAGAGAGAGAGAGAGAGTCTAATGGAGACAGAAAGTTAGAGATTTGTCGAACTAAAAGTTGAGTTATTTCTCGTATCAAATCATATTTTTTGATTAGTTATAACTGAATCCCTTCCTGTTGGGACGTAGATTTCGGATGGAAATCGAAGCCATATCATTTGGTGAGCGGCTACGTATATTGCCACAATGGTACCAAGCATCGATTTTTCAATTTCGTTATAGCTACAAAAATTTACTCACATACCATTAGAAAAATTCCATATTAATTCTAGTATAGCGTCTTACTATCTTGCTTGAACAAGCTGAGATTGTTTGTTCTCTCTGTATGAGTACATCTAAAAAGTTATTTATGGAATAAAAAATGTACCTAGATATATGACCACGGGAAATATATGTGGAAATTAAAACAAATAACAAAAAGGTGGGAAATAATTCCTTACTACTATGACTATAATAAAACAGATAACGAAACTAACCTAATGTATAATAGTACAAATATAGATATTACATTGTGTAAGTAGAAGGAGTTGATAAGTGTAGATATTATTTTCACTTCTGCATTGGTATCTAAGGCTGTAATAAGATAAGGGACAACATTTCGTTTCACTACAATGACCAGGTATATAAATACGCGCAGCGTTAAACGCACTCTTCCCTCCAGCCATCCATTTTCTTCGCACTATCCTTGGGAGAGTCGTGGTGGTAGAGTCCTTCACGACTCCTATCAGAAGCAACTGTCATTAGACTTTCCTACAGGTTTCTGAAGTGTGACTAACTGAGACTATGGATATTATTCAGCCATCTTGTTCTTGATCTACTCCTAGGATTCCTGCTGGTTAACTTGGCTCTAAGAAGCCGTCTTACGATCCTTTCTTGCGACAATTTTAATCACAACTCGTCGCGTAATTTGTGCAGGTGTCTGGAGTGTCGGATTTATTCAAGAACGTCCTGCGTTTCAGTGCTAGTGGGTGATTAGAATGCCAGCTTGGATGCACGGCCGGATTTTGTGGGGCTATCTAAAATGAAAAGTAGGCGTAAAAGTCTTCGCAAATCTTCTCATTCCTTTCTTGTGACATTCTAATTACATTCCCGTAGTAGCTACGGAATGTCACAAGAATTCTAATCACAACTCGTCGTCTAATTTATTCAAATGTCCGATAAGTAATGACTGCATTTTTCCGTATGAGCCAGAGAGGACTTGGACAAACAGTATCAGGTAATCCAGATTGCATCCAGACAAAGTATTCTGTAGGTCAGCAGATAGGGATAGCATTGATTGTCCATAATTTAGCAAGGTCGGCTATATCGATAACAAATTTGTGATCTGTACTATCAATCTAGATAGGGTGTATAGACAAAAACTGGAAACTGAACGCATCTTTCCCAGCGCGCCAAGTTTGCAGACACCAGATTAGAGAACTAGTTATTAGTTATGAAGGAGTTGACAGCGACAATCATCAACAAATGATTGTAGTTAGCTTCGAAAAAGTGTATTAGTTTAGAATCTATGTGCTTTAGTGGGAAACTAGTGATAGACAATTCTAGAGCACAACGAGAGCTAGTTAGAAACCTAATACAGGCGCTAAGGAAAGCTATTGCGACTGGCGTGCCAGCGCGAGATTGGCTTTTCAACGCTAAGCACGAAGATTGTTGTTGTCAGAGCTAGGGCACTCGAAGGAGTAAAGAGAACGAAATCCGTTTGATGGGCTTGTGAGGTAGAGGGGCAAATGTGGCAACAGAGTTACAATTTGATCATTCACGGTTCAGGAGGGGCGCGTGTTACTCCATTCGAAGCAAACGTGAGCTATTGTTCAGTGTCACTTCGCGCAGCTGTTTCAGGAAGATAGTGGACCGGACATGGGATTGGACTTCTCGACGGCCTGCTACTGCTCTAGGATAGGGATGTGGAATTCTGCAAAAGGCAGGTAGCAAATGATGAAATACGGAAATCGACAGATAGTGTACCTACGAGCTTTATCTTCATATGCCAGACATGTTCAGGGGTCTCTACTGCAACTAGAACGGGTGACTCCCAATCTTGCAAAATATAGCGTAGTGGTGCTGATGAGAAAGGACCTAAACAAGGGGAATGATTTTAACATCAAGCTCGTAATTCCGCTAAATGCAGAGTTGAAGATTTTGGCCAAGATGCTAGCTAAGAGTTTGGCACTTGTCATCAACACACTTATAGGCGAGGCACTAACATACACCTTACCCAACAGATCTTCCACGACAATCTTCACCTCACTCAATATATCATAGAAATGGATTCGTCCTTGATCGATTGAGATCAATCGAAAGCTTTCGATAGTGTTGACGGTCAATATTTAGCAACTGTCCTCACGGTGGCTAACTATAAGCCTGTCATCAAAAGCTGGACTACGGCAACGTACAGCAACATTTATTCAGTAGTTAGAGTAAATGGCCATATATCGAAACCGTTTAGTGTCATATGTTCGGTGTGTCAATGGTGCCCTGTTTCTCTTCAACTGTACGTACTGGATTCTATAGCCACTCCTGCAGAAGTTGGAGGTTTCGAGTGTCATCCCATGCGGAAGATCTATGTTAGCATATGCGGACGACGTCATTGTAATAATGCCGGACGCCGAACACATCGAGGTTATCAGCACTACTCAAAGGAAATACGAGGCAGTAACAGGGCAAAAAATTAGCCAGAAATTATTGGGCATGTAACTCGGCACCTGGACAGGCAGGTCCATACCACACAACACGTCACTGGGCGCTTGACGAATGGACCAGTTAAATAACCCGTTTTTTTAAAATCCAGGCCTCTTGGTGGACAAGAAAAAGGGATGAACTGACAAGCACGGTGGTTTGTTTCACTCAGAAATGAGCAGAGAGTAAACTATCCCTAAAAGGTCGGACGGAGATAGTGACTGTCTCTAATTGGCAGCACCCGTCACCAACTACCATGTGAATCATGCTTTTTCCCGTTTCATGATGATCAGAATGGAGAACTTGTTCTTCCGCTTTCTGAAGAGGTCATGCGCTCCGTTGTTAGACGGTCTACTTGCTGTCAGCATCTGTTGTGTGGAAGACTGGGTATACCGTAGCCAATGACACACAGACATGTGGTGTGACTACATCTCCAACGTTTCTTTGACGGTGAGCAGCTTAGAAGGCGTCTACTAGACATATCTCTCCATAGTTCGTCTGTTTGTCCGAGCTGCAGTTCTCTATTCGTCGGAGAATGTGAACGATGGATTTCATCAAAGTGCTCTGTAAAAGATTAAGTAATGAGTAAGAGTGACGACGTTCTCGGTAAAACTAACTATTTGGGCGTCGACGAAAACTATCTAGTCTTTTCGAGAGGAGTTTCGGGCCGAGACCCATGGATAATTTCCAGAAATCACTTAATTGGCAGTGTTATTAGAGAGTATTGCCAGTATAAAAACCCCTACAGGTATGATAGTGCCGTTAGCCGTGTCTCGCCGTGTGGCGCCCAGAACGACGAAACCGTCCTGCATGCGTTCTAATAGTGTTTGAGCATTACTGACTTGTGGTGTAATGACGAACAACTATCACGTGTCGAACAGATTCCCCCCTATCAGCCGATTTCATCGTTAAGATTGCCCCGCTGCCTTCCTTTAGCTGGGAAGGGCAAGCAGCATTCGTCTTCTATAGCGGCTATCGCGAAAGAGGTTGATTTGTGGGCGAGACTGAAAGAACTAAAGATAGACGCTTCTTCGGCAAAGTGCTCGTTGACATTTTAAATTTCATTTGAAAAAGAAATTGAGGATTGAGATGAATGTGCTGCTGCCCAGTAAATTTTTGAGTGGATGTAGAGACGATTACCCAAGAGAGTAGACCTCCTCTAAGCTGGCACTTGTAGACCGCCCTTCTTTTGTCGGAAAGGTCAAGTAGTTTTCGTCTGTCTGGTGACTATTTCGAAAGAGGTTGTGGTGGACAGGACTGAAGACAGATACTTTCCTCTTTGGTCGAGGCCACATCAGTTTTTTTAAAAATTCCATTTGAAAAAGGAATGTGAGGGTTGAGTGGCATATACTGGCCTACAGTAACTTTGTTGAAAGGTGGAGGAATGTGTCGAGGATGGCTCTAGTGAGTGAAGCGTGTAGGTTGAAGAGTATGGCGGAGAAAGAAGAGCATTTGCCATATATAGGAATCCTGACGAGTAGAGTTACTCGGGATCTGTCGAGTTCCTCAGTCGCCCCTGAGTAGTGTTTCCTGCTACTGGGGATATTGTTAACATAATATTCTTATTTTTGTTTTCATTTGGTTCTTTTTTTCGTGTAAATCCACGATGTACTTTGTACAATCAACACCAGGAACAGCAAGATTAGCAAATGCTGGGAGAACATCAATACCAACAACAACAGCAACACCAGCAACACCAACAATAACAGCATCATCACTAACTTCAACAGCAGAAAGAATAATAATAACGGACACACACAACACCCAGAGGTTCTCCTTCTCTCCGTCTCCTCTGAACTCAAATACATACATAGACTCGCATTCCAATTCCACTGATATGGATACATTTGCAACATACAGTGAAAATGAGGGGGACAACAACAACCAAAGGAAAAATAAACAAAAGTAAAATACAATAAATCATCATGCCCCACACCAACACACACCCCCAAAAAAACAAAGAAAACACACTCACAGCAGTCACAGACACACATACAACATCACCAAAACCTCCAGCACCACAATCTTCAACACGTCCACCACCAGCACCACCAACACTACCGCAACAGCAACAAACTACGAAAAGAAAACAATCCCAACAGCACCAACCAACCACGCAAACACAAAACTCCTTTGAATTGATGGTCTTCATAGCAAGAAAGAATTAATGACCCTCATAACACGAGAGAAGGATATCGAAAGAGAGAGTGAGATCCTTGGCACCAGATGGTTCACTGATGATGGTGCGAATGTCTCTGGAAACACAAAAACATTAGGGAGAGCTTCTCTTGGGACGTGGAAGCACCTAATGTAAAAGTCATGAGTACGTTTTCAAGGCGGTTCCCAAACAAACCTCCTTAACATCTGTTAAGCCTCCTGAGCTCCAGCAGTACCTCGTGGGCAAGTAGAACTTCGTTTTTCCTCCAAACTGTTTCCGGTCATCGTGGTGGGTTTAAGTGTAGGTTGTATAAATGTTCGTGACCTGGAGTCGCCCTGGAAGCAAGCTCGCCTGCTTGATGACTTCAGGTCACTAGCTATGGATGAGATGGCCGTCATTGAAACCAGGATTTCGACACACACGATCTAGCCCCTATTTCTGACGATTTTAAGAATTATGCATCTCTTAGTCGGTTTGGAATGGTAGGTGGGGTAACTGTGATGCTTAGTAAAGGCCAAGAGGTACGGAAGATCTTTTTGTACGATCTACCACGGATGGTAAGTTAGTGGTCCTGGGTGTGAGCAATAGCGAAGGTGATTCTTCTAGACTAGTTGCTATGTACGTCCCGACTGTGGCGGGGCAACTAGATAATTAAGACATTTGAAGGTCTTTATTGAGACTTTTCGCTCTTTAGCTCAAGTGGGCGATTGGAATGTCATCTTGGATGCACTCCTGGATAGGGTGGGGTTATCCCATAGGAGAAGAGGGATAAAAGTCTCACAAACCTGTTTAGCCGCTGCCAACTGGCTGACAGGTACTGACTGGATTTCCCGAGTGAAGATGGTCGGTTCCATTCTAGAGGAATATGAGTCGGTTGCAGGGGCCAAAATGAATGCCGTAAAGTCGGTGGGCTTTCGACTAAGCACCTGGAGAAGCAGGTCGATGCCGTCAGACAGCGTCGTCGGACGCTGGACTGACAGACCAGTTAAACTGGTCGAGGTCTGGTTCGATCCTGACATCCAGGTAGATAAAAACTGGGACGAGGTGACGAAGAGGGTAACCAGTCATACCCAGAAATGGGCTGAGTGGAAGCTGTCCTTGAAAGGTCGGGCAGAGGTGGTGAATGCCCACAGCGTATTCGTTATCATCTCTCGTCTGACCGTCGTGCTTTGCCCCAATTATTGCTTGATGAAGTTGGAGGGTCTTTTGTTCATGTTCTTGTGGAAGAGACACGTTCCAATGGTCAGGCGGTCAGTCTGCTGCCAGCTCCCTCTGAGTGGTGGCTTAGGCATGCCGTGGCTTTTGATGCGCAGACATTCGCTTAAGTTGCGCCACCTGCAACGATTTCCTGAAGGTGAACGTGTATGGGCGCCGTTTCTGAAGTAACTTGTCTCTTTGACGGAGTTGATGTCCTAGGTGAAGAATGGGCCAAGACTGGGCACCTGGCACCTAGAATATTGTCAGACGCTCACTGTTCTCTACCAGTCGGACAATAGGATCGGTGAATGCTCCACTTTAGCTATTTAAGGAGGATTAGTGGTGGTAAAGTGTGACGACGTGCTAGGGGAGACTCTGAACGTTGACGAAGATGAACTGGCTAGTCTCTTCCGGAGAACTTTTCGGTCGGGGACTATTATGGATAATTTCCAAATGTCTTTGGCTTGGCAGTGCTACCGGAGAGTGCTACCGGTTCGAGATAAATTCTACAGATCTCCAGACACGGATGTACTGTGAGGCAGGTTTGTCCAAGGTGCACGTAGAGCGACGAAACCGTTCTGCATGCATTCGTTCAGTGTCCGGGCATTACTGACTTTTGGAGTTATGTCGTGTGTGAGACGGATCCGTCTGTCGTCCGAATCCATAGGGATGATTGCCCCGCCGCCTTCCTTTGATCGAGCAGGCAAGGCAAATTTCGTTTGTCTAGTGGCTGTGGCGAAAGAGGTTGTCTGGTGGACGAGGCTGAAAGAAATGAGGACAGAGACTTTACTCTTTTGTAAAGACCTCCTCGGCTTTTTCAAGTTTCACTTGAAAAGGAAAGTGAGGTTGAAGAGGGAGCTGCTGTCCTCGAGTGAATTTATGCAAAGGTGGGTGAAAGTTGCGAAAAGGGCAAGAGTGGATGGTACCACTCTCAGTGTAGACCTGTGAGTCGGAAGAAATGAGTTGGAGAGGGCTCTCATCCTTGGTATTCAGGGCGATCTTGGATGGTAGGGTTCCTCAATTATCCCTAAAGGTCCTCCCGCATCAGGGTCAATGCATCACTATCACTTTTTACCTTCTTTCTCATGTGTCGTATACTATATATACTTCCCTTCTAATGTATACCGTGTATACTGTTTCATCATTCCATCATATGTAAACCCCAATACTTTATGTCTATCTTTGTATTGTCCACCTCATCCTTCGCCCTTGTGGCAAATAAAAGGAATTATTATTATCATCATCATCATCATCATCATCATCATCATCATCACTAAGGCGGCAAGCTGGCAGAATCGTTAGCACGCTGGACGAAATGCTTAGCGGTATTTCGCCCGTCGCTACGTTCTGAGTTCAAATTCCACCGAGGTCGACCTTGCCTTTCATCCTTTCGAGATCGATAAAACAAGTACCAGTTGAGCACTGGGGTCGACGTAATCGACTAGTCCCCTCCCCCTAACTGCTGCCCTTGAGGCAAAATTTGAAACCATTATTATTATTATTATCATCATCATCATCATCATCATCATCATCATCATCATCATCATCATCATTATTATTACTCAGGTGATGAGCTGGCAGAGTTGTTAGCACGCTGGACGAAATGCTTAGCAGTATTTCGCACGTCGCTGCGTTCTGAGTTCAAATTCCGCCGAGGTCGACCTTGCCTTTCATCCTTTCGGGGGTCGATAAATTTAAGTACCAGCGAAACACTGGGGTCGACGTAATCGACTGTTCCCCTCCCCCAGTATTTTCAGGCTTTGTATCTTCAGTAGAAAAGTTTATTGCTATTACCACCATCACTACCTCCACCCCCACCATCATCATCATCATCATCGTCGTCATTACTTGCGACGCAGTTGAAATAAAATAGTCCGACGAGAAGTATTTATTTACATGTCTGGTGCTTTGGGGAAATGATCTGAGAGTCACAACATCTTGTGTTCAA
>NC_068981.1:131339712-131340813 GCF_001194135.2 Octopus bimaculoides
TAAATTTTGTAAAAATAAATAAAAGAGAAAGACGAAACAGAAAGAAGATAAGCAACACAGACGGCTTGAGGAACGAGTTGGCGAGGTTGTCCGGGGGGAGGGAGAGACGTATGAAGTAAGAGCAAATAGAAGGATAAGGAGTAAGAATGAAGTCACTGGAATGTCTGTCTGTGAAGTGTCGGCAGAGGAAGAGCGGGAGGAGGAGGAGGAGAACGAGCGGGAGGGGAAGGAGAACGAGGAGCAAGAGGTAGGGGAGGTGGGGAAAGAAGGACGGAAGTGGTGGGAGTAGGAGTATAAGAAGTAAGAGAGAGAGGAAAATGCTGAAGAGAAGGAAAGAGGAAGTAGGAGGAGCAAACGTAAAGAGTGACTTGAACTACAGAGATGGAAAGGGGAGACAATGTAGGAAAAGGCAAGAAATATGGAGACAGAGTGAGAGAAAATATAAGAGAATGGTTTTTGTGAAAGAGCTTTGGATATAGAGATAAAGAGATATAGAGAGGATAGAGGGATAAAAATTATGAGAGGGCACAGAGAGAGGGAAAGAAAAGAGAGTGATAGTGTGAGGTATTGTAGAATTTAGATGAAAAGTAAAATATATGACGGAGAAATTCAAAATTGTAGTGAGTGAGTAATGTGTTGAGAGAAAGGATGAAAAAGGAATGAAAGAGTGGAGGAAAGAAAGGGAAGAAAAGGAAAGAAAGGAGAGGAAATGAAAGAATGAAAAGAAGGAAGGAAGAAGGAAAAGAAGGAAGAAAGAATGAAAAGAAGGAAGAAAGAAAGAAAAGGAAGAAAGAATGAAAAGAACGAAGGAAGAAAGAATGAAAAGAAGGAAGAAAGAATGAAAAGATGGAAGAAAGAATGAAAAGAAGGAAGAAAGAATGTGTAAAAGAAGGAAGAAAGAATGAAAAGAAGGAAGAAAAAACGTTAAAAGAAGGAAGAAAGAATGAAAAGAAGGAAGAAAGAATGAAAAGAAGGAAGAAAGAATGAAAAGAAGTAAGAAAGGATGAAAAGAAGAAAGAAAGAATGTGTAAAAGAAGGAAGAAAGAATGAAAAGAAGGAAGAAAGAATGAAAAGAAGGAAGAAAGAATGAAAAGAAGGAAG
>NC_068981.1:131340823-131342453 GCF_001194135.2 Octopus bimaculoides
GAAGAAAGAAAGAAAAGAAGGAAGAAAGAATGAAAAGAAGGAAGAAAGAATGAAAAGAAGGAAGAAAGAACGTCTAAAAGAAGGAAGAAAGAATGAAAAGAAGGAAGAAAGAATGAAAAGAAGAAAGAAAGAATGAAAAGAAGGAAGAAAGAATGAAAAGAAGGAAGAAAGAATGAAAAGAAGGAAGAAAGAATGAAAAGAAGGAAGAAAGAACGTGTAAAAGAATATCTACGAATGACAGAGATTAAAAAGAGAAGGACGTACGAAAAGAAAGTTATGGCAAAATTGGCGAATAAAAGTGAATTAAAGAAAAAGAAGAGGAAAAGAAACAATGTGAAAGTGCATGAATGTGTGTGTGTGTGTCTTGTGCGTATGTGCTTGTGTCTGTATGTGTTTGTGTATGTATGTAATAGAGGAAGAAAGAATGAAGATGAAGAAGGAGAAATATATAAACAAAAAGAGACTGAAGAGAGAGAGAAAAAAGAAGCAGTTAATATAAAAGAAAAGAGAAGGAGAGAAGCGTGAGATTGCAATAAACGGAAAGGAAGCAATGGCAGAGGGAAATAGAAAGAGGTAGAGAGATATACACAGAGAGATAGAGAGACAGACAGACAGTGTGTGCAGCCAGACAAAAAAAAGGAGAGGAGAGAGAGCATGAGAGAGAGAGAGAAGTGCGCAGACGACAGACGAATAAAGGCGGGGAGAGAGAGAGGGGAGGGGGGAGAGGGGAAGGGAGAGAGAGGAAATGAGATTGAGAGCGAGGGGGAAGAGATGAGAGAGAGCGTTCGAAAGTAACAGACGAAAAAAGACGAACAGAGTGAGAGAGTGACAATGAAAGAAGAAGAGATTGAAACCGTGCGCAGACAACAGACGAATAAAGACGAAGAGAGGGAGAGATAGAGAGCGCAGACGGAAGACGAATAAAGGCGAAGACAGAGAGAGACTGAGAGCGTGCGCAGACGGAAGACGAATAAAGGCGAAGACAGAGAGAGACACGGAGAGAGACACAGAGAGACACGGAGAGGGAAAGAGGGAGAGAGGGAGAAAGAGGGAGAGAAAGAGAGAAACAAAGAGCGGGGACGGAGGTTGGACTAGAAACAAATATATTTGAACAGGAATTGTTAGAGAGAGGGAGACGGAAAGAAGGCTAAAAAAGGGGGAAAGAAAGGGGAAAGTAAAAAGAATTGGAGAAAGTAAAATAAACGTTGAAGGAAATGAGAATAAGAATCAAAAATTAAGAGAGAGAGAGAGAGAGAGAGAGAGAGAGAGAGAGAGAGAGAGAGAGAGAGAGAGAGAGAGAGAAAGAGAGAGAGAGAAAATATAGTGGAATGTGAAGCGCATGGAAAAAGTGGAGAGAAGAGAAATGGGAAAGATACATACATACACTTATATACCTACAAGCGCAAATATATATACATATCGGCATATACACGAACATACAAAAGCACATGCTCACACACTGACAAATATACCTGCGCACAAATATTCATTCATTTCATTCATATATTTACTCACACACACACATACGCGCGTGTCGTTACATAGATACACTGATTTACACACGCACACACACACACACACACACACACACATACACACACACATGTCTCTGTGTCTACGCATATATATA
>NC_068981.1:131343774-131345177 GCF_001194135.2 Octopus bimaculoides
GTCGTCAAGTATGAAATTTGTGGAAAAGAAAAAAAGTTTGCTAATGCTTTATAAATATAAGGAATAGTTTTATTCATCAAAGTATGCACCCATATTGTCAATACATTTTTGCCATTTCAGCGGTAGGTTGTCCAGCCCAAAACTGTTAAAAGCCTGGCAATCTAGAGTCTATAAAATCTTGGAAGACCTGTTTCACAGCATGGGCGGAATTAAATTTTTCTTATCAAAAAATTATCCAAATTCTGGAAGAAGTGGTAGTCAATGGGGACAAGACCAGGTGAGTATGTTGGGTGATGGAGAACTTCCAACTCCAATTCCTGTAGTTTCGCCAATGTCATTTTTGCGATGTGTGGTCTGGCGTTGTCTTGCAATGAAATAGGAGTAGATCTGTTGCCTAATCTAGGCTGGGTTTTCTTTTTTTTTTTGTATAATTTTGTATAATTTTGTATAATTTTTGCATAATTTGGTCCAACTGGCTGCAGTATACTTCAGCCATGATTGATGAGCCAGGTTTAATGAAATCATAATGGATCACACCTGCGCCAGACCACCAAACACACACCATTAGTTTCTTTTGATGAATTTTGCTTTTTGGACTGTGTTTTGGTGGCTTGTCTTTGTCCAACCATTGTACTGAATGTTTACGGCTGTTGTATTGGATCCATTTCTCATCACATGTTACAATTCAATTCAAAAACGATCCATTTTTGTGACGAGAAAGTAGCAAAATGCAGGCTTCAAAACGTTGCTGTTTCTGATTTTTATTGAGTTCATGTGGAACCCACTTATCCAACTTTTTCACTTTACCAATTTGAACTAGGTGAGTCAATATTGTTTGCTTGCTAACACCAAACAACAATGATAATTCATGGGCACTTTGAGATGGACATGACTCGACGGTGGCTTTCAGTTCGTCATTATTAACCTTTGTTTCTAGTCGATCGCGTTGCTCATTTGTGAGGTCAAAGTTACCAGAACGAAATTTTACAAGCTAATTTGATACTGTCTGTTGTGTAATAACATTAGAATGTAATACTCCATTACTATTCCGAGCTGTCTGTGATGCTGCATTTCCAAGAAAGAACTCATATTTCAAAACTGTACGAATTTCCAACTTATCCATCTCTAAGCAAAACTAGCAAAAAACGATTTATAAATACTTTATAAAGTGCAAAATGAGTTAGAATAAAGAAATAGAGGTGTCAGCTTTCTAACAAAAAATAAAGATTGTCAAAATATAACAATGACGCAAAATGAGAAGCTGTCAAACTTTACCCTATACCTTAGTACAAATGTCATACTTGACGACCTAATATACATACATACATACATACATACACACATACATATATATATACATACATATATACATATATATAGATATATAGACATACGTATATATA
>NC_068981.1:131345313-131348542 GCF_001194135.2 Octopus bimaculoides
ATATATATATATGTATATATATATATATATTCGACGGGCTTCACTCACAGGGCTGTGGTCAGGCCGAGGCTTTAGTAGAAGACACTTGCCCAAGTCCACCACACAGGGAGCTTTAATGACCGCCAAGTATTCATAGATGACTCTATCAAAAAGTTTTGAACTAAATTGACGACTTGTGGTCGATATGTACCAAGCTGTACCCAAACAAGTCTGTCATACGAAAAGTTCGTATGGTAAACCATCCAAATCAGGTGATTTGCCCACTGTGAAGTGTACCATCGCTTCCTGTATATCCACCGCTGTTATGAGCTTTTTCATTTGCAACACTCCAATTCCCTTGCCAACAGAGCGTTGAGATAAGCACTGTCATCTCATCTTCGTTTCGACTCGCTATTCATCCCAAATAGTTGAACGAAGTGGTGTTGAATGTAATACAAATCTACTTGAGATTGAATAACATGCGCTCATTGTAGTCCGCAAAAGATCGAATTGTTGCTTTGTTGCCACCTAGTACTTTTTGCTACTCGGGCTCATCGACCGGTTTTTGTCCCTTTGTTTTTTAGGACACGCACCTTAGATCCGACAATGCAACGTTCGTGATTCGCATTGAAGAATTGGTCGAGACCAAATTTACTATTAGTACCTCGTTTCCGGTGCATTTACTAAGTGCTTCTTTTACGTTTTTGTTTCTTTTTGTCGTTACGAACTTACTAAACTTTATCGATTCTACTCTAATTGCCCTTTTTAGAGTGGACCACAATAGGTTGTTAACAGTTGTTCTTGTCGCCACTCTGATCTCTGTAAGGTTAGCCTCGGAATCAACGCGTTCACTTTCCAGTTATCAGGCCTAGCCAACGACGCCTATGAAGGTCGACTGTTCAAATTACAAATGTGTGATCTGTGCAGACGACAATCTAAAAACATCGATAATCTATGTTGTTCTTTCTATTTGCCTACAGTCTACTCTGTTTAGGTACCATCTGGATGGGCGGATGTGGTTTGTCCATGTCTGCATTAGCTCACTCGTGAAACCAAATTGGAAACGTCTGAGTAAGTCAGTGAAGTTGTTGCACTCCTTCTATCAGCTTGCACTTCACAATCCAAATTTACATCTAAGATGGCATTCCAGTAATCCACTAGAATTAAAGAGCGGGACGTCTCTAGGAAAACATCCAGACAGCTGAAGATATTCGGCTGTTCCGTCCCTGTCGGAGCATAAACAACTACTAATCTGAAGGCTCCCCTTTCTCTACGCTACACATCCAGGACCAGCATCTTACCTTCTGCATCCAACAAAATGGTCCGTATCGTGAGATTCAGCCTCTTCTAAAACAGCACTAAAACTCCGCATCCCAATCCCGGTTTACTTAGAGATTAGTAGATTTCAGATCCACCGAAAATGGATCCATTCAGAGCTGCCATACTGGTTGAAAGATGAAGAGGAGTTCCCAGACACCAGGTGTTATGTCTCCATAGAATTTGATTTCCTTTTGTGGCGGCAGAGTCGTTGTGCATTTGACTGCGATTGGTTTGGATGTGGTTTCGGTCATGCTTGTGTGTCTCGATTAGAGTGGATGTGTCATATTTATTTATTTATTTATTTATTTATTTATTTATTTATTTATAATATTGTTTTACATGCTTGTCCTTCCCTTTCGAAGGATGGTATGTCCTCATCTGAAAGAGGCATATTTGCGCGTGTATATTTGAAAAAATGGGGAGGAGAGGGAGAGTTACCAGAGAGGGAGAGTTACCAGAGAGGGAGAGTTACCAGAGAGGGAGTTACGCTGGATGTTTCCTTGGTTGCGAGTTTGGGTTCGGTTGTTTGTGTGTCGTTGTTGTTTTTTCACCGTTTTCGAGGCCGATAAAATAAATACCAGTTGATCATTGTGGTCGATGTGATCGACTTACCCGCTTCTCTGAAACTGCTGGCTTTAAGTTAAAATTTAAAGCCATAATAATAATAATAATAATTATTATTATTATTATTATTATTATTATTATTATTATTATTATTATTATTGTTGTTGTTGTTGTTGTTGTTGCTGTTGTTGTTGCTATTATTATCATCTTCTTTCAATTTTGATTCCATTTCTTGCCGAGTGTCTTCCTATCACAAGCCTTGTGATAGAGAAAAAGAGAAAGAAAGACAGAGAGAAAAGGAAAAAATTTTAAAAATAAAAAGTAAACAAAGAAACTAAAGGTGGAAAAAAGGAAAGAAAATTCACAGCGACAATGCTCTTCTCAGTACGTGTGACGTACCAGTTAAGACAATCTTCCGCACTTTTTTGCATGGGATCATTCTTAAATAATTTTCAGTTCCTTTTTTGATCATTCCAAGTGCACCTACAATCACTAGTATTGTAACCGTCTTGAGATGCCACATCTTTTCGATTTCGATTAGCAAATCTTTATATTTTCTGAGCTTATCAAATTCTTTTGCCGAGATATTATAGTTACAGGGTATGCTCATGTCAGACAATAAACAAACTGTATTGTTTTGGTCTTTCACAATATCTGGTTTATTTGCTTTGATGGTCCGGTCTGTACATACTGGTAAGTCCCAAAGAATCGTTCCACTTTTTCCCTCAGTTACAGCCTCGGGGTAGTGCTTGTACCATTTGTCTGCTGACACATTATCCAGTGTAGATATTGACCAACTTTGTCATGTCTGGGTTTATACTCTACAAGTACTAAAACTTTACACGCAGAGATTAGGCGGTTCACTGTTTCAATCCCATCGTTCCAGTATCGACATTTTGTGTCTACTCCATTTTTCATCACATTAGCTTGATAGTTCGGGTCAATAAGCTCTGATCTTGAGTAGCCAAGATAAAGCCTTCACTCTCTGTCTTTAGTCCTGAGCTCCGTAGCCACTGATGGGTATGCTTCTGGTCTACGTCAGCTTGCTGGCCACATATTTGCCATGCAGAGGTTTTTGTTCCCACCTATCAGCCTTTTGTTCAAACGCATTTTGCTTTGCTATTGATCTCACCTGCTTTGCAAGCCGCATTTCCATCATACTGTTCGACCTGGGTATTTTGCATAAACTCACTAGCAAATTTTTTGCTCTCCTTCGTAACAGAATGAAGCTTCTTACGTCTCCCGTGGTTTTCATCAAGCTTTAGCATCCAGTCGTTAGATATTTCAAAATATTTTGCCAGTTCAATTGTGGTGGTTTTGTAAGGGATTGTGTCAAAATTTAAAATTATCAGTATTATCATTGTTA
>NC_068981.1:131348686-131352274 GCF_001194135.2 Octopus bimaculoides
TTGTTACAAACATGCCGTCGGCTCCCACAGTTAGGAAACTAAAAGAAGAGATAGGAGGTGACACGCAAAGGTAGCGCTTCTAAGGGATGATAAACAATTTTCAAGCGCTCGAAGTTGAAAGTCCAAATAATTGCACGACTGCTACAACGACAAACGACAGGAGCAGAAACAACAACAACAAGAGCAGCAGTAATACTGGCAAAATCTGCATTATGCTTATGAAAGGGAAGGCGGCGAGCTGGCAGAGTCGTTAGCACGCCGGGCAAAATGCTTAGCGGCATTTCGTCCGTCTTCACGTTCTGAGTTCAAATTCCGCCGAGGTCGACTTTGCCTTTCATCCTTTCAGGGTTGATAAATTAAATACCAGTGATGCACTGGGATCGGTGTAATTTCAGGCCTTATGCCTATACTAGAAAGGATTATGTTTATGAAAGAGTAGGTTGGTGTTTTCATCGTTGACATTTCAAAGTTCAAAGATTGAACGACTTCTGAAACGACAAAAGAGAGTAGCAGAAGCTTCAAGATCGACAGCCACAAAAGCAACAACATTAAGAAAAGTAAGAACATCAACAGCAGCAACGATTTACAGCAAATGCAACCACTGCAGCAGCAGTGAAATCATAGCAAAAAATTTTCTGTTACCAAGATTACAAACGTCCTCGATATTGTCTCATTGGACAAAAGCCATGAACATTTACAAAAGGTGGTAAAACACATCAAAAGACTAAAACAGAAAAATTACGCTTAATATACTGCAACACCTTCTAGGGTAAACTGAAAGGAAAATACTTTCTGTATAGATGCTTTTCGACGAAAAGACACGAATTAGCGCGTATACGTTCAGGCCACACTGAACTCTGTTTTGAAGAAATATGGAGCCTAATATTAATTTTGTGGGGTATGCCCATAAGTTCGGATGCATCCGAGTTATTTTTCCCTCGGAAATCTTCATTCAGAAGCACTTCACACTTCCACAAAACAAAACAAAAAAGAAGACCCGAAGATTTCACACTGATTCCGATTCACCTGAGACGGAGAGTGATCCGAGTAAAAATCTCAAACAAACCACCAGATTTCTAGTGAGTGCTGGATTTTGTAGTTTTGGAAGACAGTTTCACGATGGTAGAAATAAAAGGATTCCGGAAAGAAAATTCGGTTGTGATGAGGCCGAGTTGTTTGATTCAGTTAAAAACTGAGATACTAGAAAAATCCCTACCTAAGAGATCCTAGGAGCGTAGCAACTTCAGACGGTAGTTAAGGATAGAAGGCCTTGATGCTTTAACTTAAGAAATACTAATCACCTTAAGGTCTTCTTTCCCCAACAGCCGCAGAAAATAACAACTGAAAAAGGCCCCTACTATTTCTGACACCATATAACATCAACACTTAACACAACGCAATCAAAGCAACTGCAACAACAGTCGTTGAAGCACTAGCTACATGACTGGAAGCAGCACCTACAACAACAGTAGTAACAATAACACTAAAAGTGGAAACAACATCAAGAAAAACAGCGAAGCAAACACCTCCCTCAAAAGTCACCACATCACCAACAACCATAGCAACTGAAAGCCTCTGAATAATAACAGTAAAACAAAAAGACGATGATCCATCCGAGACATGCTTTGAACCATCTAGATCAGGGGTTTTCAAACTTTTTGACTTGCGGACCCCTTTGTAGTTCAGGCTTTACCTTAGGGACCCCCTTATAAACGCTTATGAAATTTATACATAAATATTTGCTTAAAATAACATATATATTTTACATTTATTTATTTAACAGTATTTAACAAATAGGTTTATTGTCAATTAAAATATTTCGGTTAAAAAACATATATAAAATCAAATTGCCCATAAAAAGTATTTGCTGTCCACAGACCCCCTGTCTTGTCCTTGCGGACCCCCTGCGGTCCGCGGACCACAGTTTGAAAACCCCTGGTCTAGATTTGTCATGGGGAGAAGGTGACGGTGAGGAGCCAAAATAGTAAACAAACAGGCGAGATGCTTTTGAGCGACAACGAACCAACAGCAGCCCAAAGAGCAGCTACACTAATACTATCAACACCATGACCTCTTCATTATCATTACTAATACTATATTTAGTAAATATAATACAATTCTATAACTGACACCATCATTACAACCACAACTTATACACACTAACTACAACTACATCAATCAGAACACACAACCCATCGCGAACAAAAAGGAAAAAAGAAATCATTAACTACATGACTATAAACAAAAGCAATTAAAAGACCCAATTGGTCACATACACCAACAAACAAGCAGTACAATCCAATAACTACATGGCATTAACAAATAACATACACGCACATAAAATAAATACCCCGAAGGAGTAGGAGACTTCAGGGGGAATATAAACAAATGACTGTATAAAGAACTGCATTTAGAATCAACCACAGCCAAACGAAGGGAAGAAATATCTGTCTTTCCATAGAAATAATCTAAGTGGGTTTTTTCGATTTCCTCCTTCCGTCAAATGGCCTTAATTAGAAAAAGCAGTGTATGTGTACGTAGCTTAGTATCACCATGGAAGCAGGGTCATCTACTCAGTGAACACAAGCCACTAAATAAAGATCAGCAAGACTAAAGATTCCGATCTACATACCTTCATGCCCATCTTCGATGGATACCAGATTTATTTATATCGAAGTCGAACGGATTTGGGAGGTGGAGCTGCCATGTTGTTTCGGAAATTACCCGGAAAGTAAGCTGGTGGTTCATGATGTCAACAGTAATGAAGAAGGTGCTTTCAGATTAGTTGCTGTTTATTCGCCGACGAGGATGGGGTAGTTGGATTTCTCCAGGTGTTTGGCGGTTTCTATGAACGACCCGTTCTTGAATGCACGCTTTGGATTGTGTAGGGCGAATTGATAGAAGAGAGGATTTAAAAACCTTGCTAACTTGCTCAGACGTTTCTAATTCTCTAACAGGTGTCGATTAGATTTTCCGAATGTGCTAATGTAGACATGGACAAACTGCTTCTAATCAGCTAGATCGTGTCCAGTCAGAGTATACCGAAGTCGAATAGATAACGATAATATAGGTTGTCGACAATTTAAAACCATCACAAATTGGTGATCCTTACGACCGACTTACTAGAAGCTGAATGCGTCACTCCCAGCGCGCTAAGTTTACAGAGACTGAATTAACGAATCAATTGGGTGTTGATGGGAGCAACCGTGAACAACCAATGGTGGTTCATTGCGAAAAAGGCGATTTGAGTAGCATCGCTAAGGTTTGGTAAGGTTATAACGACTAAGACAACTTAAAAACAAAAGAGACTGAGTGGAAATTTTTGAAAAACCCCTTCTGCAACCGACACTTTGTCCATAACAGTAACTTCAGCAACATCAACAGCAACATCATCATCAGCAGCAGCAGCAGCAGCATCAACAGTGTCAACAGCAACTGTACATATAGCAGCAGCATCGTAACAAGCAGGAAAAACACACTCAGCAACAACGACGTTCAGCAGGAAAAAGACACTCAGCAGACACTAGTGTCACAACCCCCCCCCACGCAAAAAGTGTCACCAACACCATCGCAATCCAAAGAGACCCC
>NC_068981.1:131352397-131353511 GCF_001194135.2 Octopus bimaculoides
ATATATCTTCGCTCAGGCACAGATATCTTCGAGTGCGAATACATGGAGTAGCTGTGTTGCTTCGGAAAGGGCTGTATCTTTGGATGAAGATCATTTTCTTGGATCCAGAAGGTAAGTCGGTGAGGCAGGGCGTCTCCAGAAGCGTAGTCTTTCTCTTCAGACAACTAACCGTCCATGGTCCAACAGGGGCGGACCTCCCGAATTTCTTCAGGCACCCGGAGGCCTTCCTGTGCACGTCCCGCTCTTTAGTTCTGCTTGAAGACAAGGACGGCACCTTATATGCATGTATGGTCTGTGTGAGGATAGCCGATAGGAGAGGGGTTGCAAAGCACTTTGCCTTTCCCTATTCCAGAGCAGTTGAAATAGGTTTATTTGAAAGAATGAAGACAGCAAGCCAGCAGAATCGTTGGCACACCAGCAAAAATGCTTAACTGCATTTCGTCTGCCTTTATGTTCTAAGTTCAAATCAAACGAGGTTGACTTTGCCTTTGATCCTTTCGGGGTCGATAAAATAAGTACCAGTTGCATACTGAGGTTGATGTAATCGACTAGTACCCTCCCACTATATTTCAGGTCTTGTATTTATACAAGGGTTATTTATCTATACAAGGGTTATTCTATACAATAGAAAGGGTTATTTCAAGGAATGTTAAGGCAGTGAGCTGGTTGAACCGTCAACATGCCGGACAAAATGTTTATCGGTATTTCGTCCGTCTTTACGTTCCGAGTTCAAATGCCAGCGAGGTCGACTTTACGTTCATCCTTATGAGGTCGATAAAATATGTACCAGTTGAGCAGCTGGGTCGATGTAATCGACTTCCGCCTCCTCTAAAATTACTGGCCTTATACCAAAATTAGAAACCATTACTCCATTATTTAAAAGAACGTTGTGGGGGGTGGTTGACAACATTTTTAGAGCATGGGAGAAAAATACGTTGCTTTTTATCTTTCAGGAGGTCAATGAAATGAAAAAAAAAAACAATCAAGTAGCGAGGTCGATAGTCGACCTTTCCTTCATTCCCAAAATTCTGACTGTGTGCCTATATTAGAAAATATTCTTTACAGGATTGTTCCGACTGCTGTTGTGTCTGAAATTTGTTACGTCTGTGCTATG
>NC_068981.1:131353572-131355944 GCF_001194135.2 Octopus bimaculoides
AAAAAAAAAAACAATCAAGTAGCGAGGTCGATAGTCGACCTTTCCTTCATTCCCAAAATTCTGACTGTGTGCCTATATTAGAAAATATTCTTTACAGGATTGTTCCGACTGCTGTTGTGTCTGAAATTTGTTACGTCTGTGCTATGATCTCAAATCTAAACTGAAGATATTTCGTATTCTTAGCATTAGAATATTCTTAACAAATGCTTTTAAGTTGTTATTTTGTGCAAGGACTGGCAGAATTGGAAGAATATAAAACAAAATAGTTTATGGTACATTTTGACAATTTCGAGTCTGGTTTAACTATTTTTTCCAGAGTCGGCCTTATTTTACTATCTTCCCGAAAACTATAAAATATATACAGTGAAGTGCGGGGATCGATTCCATTGCTTTTCTACATTAGTGTAGACATAGTTGTATGGTTGATTAAGTTCATTACTCGCTCCCGGTGTTGATAAAATAGGTTACCGGTCAACTACTGGGGATCGGTGGTATCAGCAAAATCCTTTCCCTCAAAATTGTTGTCTCTGTGCGTAAATCAGAAACCGTTATTCCCACTGAGCGGCTCCTTGGCAAAATGTCTTCTATTTTCACCTGTGAGTGGATTTTGCTAGATGGACAAACTGCTTCAAAGGCCTAACTTATGTGGATGTACATAGTATGTATATACATATGCGCCGCACGTGTGCATATTTGTCTGTATCTCTATACATGTTCATGGCAGTATCTGTTTGATACAATGGCGTCAGTTAAAATAAGACAGATATCCAGTCAAACTGCTAACGCAGACGATCGGCGTTATATAGAACTAGAAAATATATGGAGTGAAATAAGTACTGAGATTGCCATGATCGGCTGAAGGTTGTGACTCAGTGTGACTACAGTCTAACCAACAAAAGAATTTGTACCAATACTAAAAATAACGCTGCAGAACAAGTATCACAGAGATAAGCAGCCGGCGATTTTGTTTGATGTCAATTGAAAATATTTCACCTCGGGCAAAAGATTGCATTTACAATTTTTTCCCTTCTTTTCAAGGCATCTAGTTCAAAGAACTCACTGTTTTAAGGCAATGTCTAACAACATTTGCCAATGTATTTCATTTTAATTGTTAATCTAATAATTAGAGTGTTGTTAATGCAGCGAACTGACAGATACGTTGGTGTTTCCGACAAGATGCTCAACGGTATGTTTTTTTTCCTAGCACTTTACGCTCTGAGTTCAAATATCACTAAAGTCAGTCTATAAAATACCAGTGTAGTATTGAGATTACTGGTCTGCACTTTACCTAAACCTTCAAAACTGCTGGCCCTGTATTTAAATCAGAAACAATTACTGAAGTACGTACAAAATGCTCAGCGGTATTTTTTCTAGCTCTTTACGTTCTGAGTTTAAATATCACCGGGATCAGCTTTGCTTCTTATCCTTTTGGGATCTATAAAATAAAGTACCAATCAAAATTTCTGGCCTTGTACCTTAATTAGGAAGAATAAAGACAGTAGACTGGCATCTGACAAAATATCTTGAAGTTTTTGTTCTAGCTCTTTATGTTCTGTGTTCTAATCCTACCGAAGTCAACCTTGCTTTTCATTCCTCCTGGATTGATAAATTAGAGGAACTGTGAAGTACAAATGTCATTGACGGAGAACTGAGTTCTAAATCCAGTTTTGAATTTTAGTGATATTCATTCCGCATCACATTCGCTATGCATTTCTTACACGCACGCGTAAGAATGGCATGAAAGTCACATCATCCTAATTCCTCATTTGTTATAATTTCAGTCTTCATATAAAAGTTGGTGTTAAGACTAAACGAGATGGCATAAATATTTTAGAGTATTCAGTTGATTACTTCAATTGTTTTTTCATTCAAAATCCCGTTTTGATTGACTGCGTTTGCTGCTTGTTTCCTCCATGACTAATGAAATGAAGATCAATAAGATACAGAGATATATTAAAGCAATTATGATTTTAAGTAATCTTGTGTTTAGACCAAACAAATATTATTGATTTGATTTTTTTTATACATAGGTGCAGGCGTAGCTGTGTGGTAAGAAGCTTGCTTCCGTTTCCGGTTGTGTCAGTGCTGTTCTTACACTGCAGAAGTCGCCACGTTGGTGTACAGCTGGCGAAATATTGATTGAAAAAGAAGCTCAGCTGTAAGGTATGACTTTTTGGGTCCAGCGGTGGTTTGCTGTTTGCTGTTTTATTTTTTGTACAAACAAAAAAATCCTCACTGGATTCTGAACTCTGGTCTGCCTTCAGTTGGGCAGGTGTCGCCGGTGTCTGGAACCTGGTCATATAAAAAAAAGAAGTGCACCCAGGACCAAAGCAAGGTTCTGGAGCAGTTGGTTGAGACCTCTGTAGAAGAAG
>NC_068981.1:131357005-131361007 GCF_001194135.2 Octopus bimaculoides
ATATATATATATATATATATATATATATATATATATATATACAATCTGTTATGTTAGATATAACAGGCAAATCTCCCTCATATCACATGCGTTATAAAAGAAAAAAAACACTGGACAGGATGTAGTATGTGTTTGTTTATATAAAAATGACAGTTGGGCACATGTTATTCTTTGAAATCAGTATCAATGAAAAATCTTCTTTGTGATCACTGGATTTGATAGGTCATAGCATAACCGGAAACTAATTTGCTGTAAGGATACCATTGATGACAGTATTCAAAAAAGGGTTTGGCGAGGTTCAGCGGTCTTCACAATACAGTGGAAGTCGCTTACTATAACCTTTGATTTTAAGAAAATGACTTTCATAATTTGCCTTATGACTGTGAGCAGAGCACAGACGTGAAACTCCCCGAGTAGCAAAAGGCTGTCGCACCGGATTTCAGATAAACGCTCATGCTATTGACAGATATACGGGTACCTATTTTTTCTGACCTATGGATACTTAGACGACTGTGTGTGTGTGTGTGTGTGTGTGTGTGTGTGTGTGTGTGTACGTACATATAAACACACACACACACACACATACACACATATATATAATGTTATATATATCTAATATGTAAATTATGTATGCGTGTATGTATGTATGTATGTATGTATGTATGTATGTATGTACAGGGTGTCCCAAAATGTATGTGTGCATGTACAGGGTGTCCCAAAAGACACTGAGGAGCTTCAATTTTTAGTAACTTCCTTAATTTTACAAATAAATGCATGAAATTTTGATACAATATAAAGGACATAATGGAAATTAATATGCACAAGTAAAATTTTGCAATGCCACTGCATCACATATGAAAAATGACATCGCTCAAATGGCAGCCATCTTCGGTTTCACACGCCCGTGTTCTTTCTAAAACTTGCACCATAACACCCGCGAGAGTTTCAGACCCCACTTCTCTGATTTCTCTGATGATGTTCGCGTTCAGTTGCACCAGGATCTCCGGTTAGTTGACGTGAACCCTCTCTTTCAAGTATCCCCACAAGAAAGAATCCGAGCTAGTCAAGTCTGGGGAACGTGAAGGCCAGTTTGACATTACCGTATCGGGAGATTATTCGCTCTCCAAGGCACTGCCGTAGCAACTGCATTGTTTCTCTTGCGGTATGAGCAGTTGCCTCATCTTACTGGAACCATGCGTGAGGTCTACTTTGAATGGCCTGGCGCAAAAAGGTCTCAATCATGGATACCTGAAAGAGGAGGTTTATGTCAACAAACCGAAGATCCTGGTGCAACTGAAGGAAAACATCAACAGAGAAATCAGAGAAGTGGAGTCTGAAACTCGTGAGGGTGTTATGGTGCAAGTTTTGGAAAGCGCATGAGTGTGCGAAGCCGAAAATGGCTGCCATTTAAGCGATGCCATTTTTCATATGTGATATGGTAGCGTTGTTGCAAAATTTGACTTGTGCATATTAATTTCCATTATGTCCTTTATATTGTATCAAGCTTTCATGCATTTATTTGTAAAATTAAGGAAGTTATTAAAATTGAAATCCATCAGTAACTTTTGGGACAACCTGTATGTATGTATGTATGTATGTATGTATGTATGTATGTATGTATGTATGTATGTATGTATGTATGTGTGTGAATGTATGCATGTATGTATGGAGAGAGAGAAATGTCAAATAAAGGGAAAACAAAGTTTCAGTTCCCGCTTAGTATTATTAATTCACTTCATTCTCACAGTTAAGAGGCTTGGAAAGTGCATGAATATCTCAACATCATATTTCCACATCTACTAGAAATCTTAGCGCTTATTATTTTCTAAGAATCCATATAGTTGAGTGATGGACATAACTGGAATAGTCATACATCGAACTAAATATTTTAACGTGTTTACTTTCGTCATTTTTGATCACGAATTCAAATCTCATATAAATGTCAATAAAATACTTCGTTCAATTTGTGACTTCGTCAATGTTCAAACATCACAGAAATCGACTTTACCAGTCATTACTTCAAGGTTCTGTATGATATATACCTGCCAAATAACTGAATCGATTTAACAGAATAAGGAAATACGTGGCGTTGAACCAGTGTTAAAAGCTATTATCACAGTACGTAAGGGCGGTGAACCGGCTGAATGAATGGTCTTTTAACTTTCTGATTTCACATTTCCCTAAGGTCAACTTTGCCTTTCATTACCTGCTCCTAAGGTCGATAAAATAAGGTATCATTCAATTACTGAGGTCGGTGGTATCGGCTAAACCCCTCCTCACAAAATTGTTCACTTACTGCCTAAATCCGAAACTAATATTACAATACATAGTCAGGTGAAAGGAAGAGTAGTTAGAACACAAGACAAAAAGCCTTACGGTATTTGTTCCGGTTCTCTCTGACTTGTGTTTAATTCCCGCTGAAGCCAACTTTGCTTTTCATCCTTTCAGCGTCGATAACGTAAAGCAGCAATGCAGGCGACAGAGCGGGGTAATTGTTAGATTGCAGGACGAGATGCTTTGCGGTATTACTTACGTTTTATTTGATTTTTATTATTATTATTATTATTATTATTATTATTATTATTATTATTATTATTATTATTATTATTGCGTTCTGAGTTCTTGAGTGGTACACTTAATCTGTTGTCCCGGTTTAATACCAACATCTGAATTTTTGGTGCTTCTAGCGGAGTTTATTCTGTTGCGGGCATTCGGGCAGATTTCGATCTAACCGTAACTGGCACCCTTTTTCATATCAATCCTGGAGAGAGACTAAAATCAAAATAAAACATAAATAAACAGTCATGGGCGCTGCCCTTCTCACTGTAACTTAGTTTTTTTTTGTTTTGAAAAAAAAAGTTAAGTACTTCATTTAAAAAGTCATAAAAGCATTTGTATATATTTGTGTATATAGCACTCTTAGGATAGCATATATCTCACTTAACATAGATATTCTGTTGAAAGCCACAACACTCTAGTATTCGTCTTGAAAATGTGTCTCGTATAAACGTTTAGCACTAAAAAGCACAGGTATGTATTAGTAGCAGACAAAAAGTGTCCAGCAGCGGCAGTGGAATTGCTAAATTCGGATTTCTGCGTCTTTGCGCGTCATCAGTAGCAAGTATCAACTAACAACCGCATAGTTATACAAATTTTGCTTCTACTGAAATAGAAAAACAGTGATTAACAAATTCCGCCGAGAGCAACTTTATCTTTCATCTTTTCGTAATCGGTAAAAATAAAGCGCCAGTCAAGAAGCAGAGGAGTAGTGTCGATATAATCGATTACATAACCCAACATCACACTGTGTGACTTTGTAACAAGGTTAGAAATCATAATTATAATTATAATACAGTATAGAGAAAAAGGCGTGGTAGAGCCAGAAGTAGATTCCTGGCAAAGAGACACGACAACGCGGTTTCTATCACCTGTTGGAAACTATTTTACTTTGCTGACGTCAGTTTGGGAAATGCGTAAACACAAAAGCTTCCCAATTAAGAAAGAGAGAGAAATGGAAGATGGTGAGATGCAGCTACAGAAACGGTAGAAAATCAACGCTTAAATATCCCTCCATATCAAAACTTAAAAAAAAAACACAGGAGGTGGGAAGACTTCAAGAGTCTATTTTGGGCTTCTCGCCTCTTCGAACTCAATGAAATACCAACTGCTGTTATTGTTGTTGTTTATCTCTGCATCAGCTCTGATGAAGCAGATTTTATCTAAAACTACAGTCCAATGTGTACAACCTTATATATTTTTATACTGTCTACTTTGAACAAGATTTAAGGGAGATTTGGGTGTCTTTGTGGGTATATATATATAGGAGTGGCTGTGTGGTAAGTAGCTTGGTTTCCCAACCACATGGGTCTAGGTTCAGTCCCATTGCGTGGCACATTGGGCAAGTGTCTTCTACTATAGCCTCGGGCCGACCAAAGCCTTGTGAGTGGATTTGGTAGACGGAAACTGAAAGAAGCCCGTCGTATATATGTATATGTATATATA
>NC_068981.1:131362559-131363051 GCF_001194135.2 Octopus bimaculoides
ATATATACATATTTATATATAAATATATATGAATATATGTAATATAATATATATATATATAGTGAGAGAGAGGAGGTAAAGAGAGAGAGAAAGAGAGGGAGCGAGAGAGAGAGACAGAGAGAGAGAGACAGAGAGAAAATAACAAAATAAATACTAAAAAAATATAAGCAGACAGACTTATATTGAATTGTAAGTGGCGATATAGCGGTATAGACGAACAAATAGATATGTGTGCTGTGCTAGCAATGGCGAGAGGATGTAATTGCATTTCAATGCGTCTCTCTCACTGTCTGACCGTATGTGGTATCTATCCATACATTGTATGTGTGGTGCTCTGCTCTTCATTGTGTTTGAAGCTGAAGTTTGCTTTCTGTCTGTGCAGAAGTATGCGTGAATGCGAGCGTGAATGCGAGTGACCGTAAGTGTGTGTTTACCATCTTCGATGAATGCCGACCTCTTTCTCCCGTATGTGAGTAGTGTGTTCGTTGTGTG
>NC_068981.1:131363687-131365931 GCF_001194135.2 Octopus bimaculoides
AGGAGGAGGAGGAGGAGGAGGAAGGGAAGTGGAGGAGGTAATGGAAATTGAATGGCGATGATGATTTGTTTTTTTTCTGTTTTTTTTTTTTTTTCGCCGACTGCGCATGCAAGCTGTAAATGAGATGCTTCACAGTTTTCAGAAACCGAGCAGTGACTCGATGACGTCACTAGTTAAGGAGCACTTTTACTGCAAAGTCGAACGCAGCAGACAGAACAACTTGAAGGTGCTTTACCGCTAGGATAAGCAATTACATTTTTTTTTCAACATACATGCTTACATGCATACGTATATACACACACAAACGTATATACATGCATACATATACACGCATACATACATACATACACATAGCTAGATTGACAGATAGATAGATAGATAGATAGATAGATAGATAGATAGATAGATAGATAGATAGACAAATGGATGGATGAATGTTTATATATATATATGTGTGTGTGTGTAGATAAATAGATATATACATACATAAATAGATAGAGAGAGAGAGACAGACAGACAGACAGACATATTTATCGATTGAGTGGTTGATTGATTGATAGATGGATAGAAAAAAGAGAGCAGGTGGTGACTGCATGGATAGACATACAAATATATATACACCTGAATCTAAACTTACAGACATACATACATGGAAATCTTTGAAGACACACACACATACACTCGCGCGCTCACACACACATACACTCGCGCGCTCACACACACATACGTATGTGTGTGTGTGTTTGTGTGTGTATGTGTATTTACGTATGTATATATAGATGGATGGATGAATGAATGAAGAGATAGATAGATAGATAGATAGATAGATAGATAGATAGATAGATAGATAGATAGATAGATAGATAGATAGATAGATAAGCTTCAGTGTGCGTATGTGTGTGTGTCGGTTTTGATTTAAAATTGGTTGGGGGTTTTTTTCCTGTTTAATCGATTTATACTATTTCATTCATTCGATTATGGCCATGTTGGTACTACAGTGTCAAATGATATCAGTGTCAGCGATTCACTTACAGGTGTGTGTGTGTGTGTGTGTGTGTGTGTGTGTGTGTGTGTGTGTGTGTGTGTGTGTGTGTGTGTGTGTGTGTGTGTGTGTGTGTGTGTGTGTGTGTTTCTATATGCATGTATATGAATTACGTTGTTGTTTTCGTTAAGGCTTGAATCATCGCTAATGGGACAAAACTATCATCAAAGATACCAATCCATAGTTATACCATCACTGTGCATTGTTTGTACCCTTTTCTCTTAAACAGAAATATTAGCTTCCCAGGCTTATATTATCTTAGTGCACTTCGGTTCTTATTGAAAATGAAGCGTACTAACTTACATGATGGCCTGGTGTGATTTGAGAGATATTTGTCTTCTAAAACTATCTGACCGACTGATCACACTGTGGTTTCTTCATTGGTTCATGTTCAAGTTGTTATTGTTGCTTTTATTGTTTAGCCCCAGAGGAACCGTGATTATACAAAACAATGATGAATGACATTTCACCTTAATTGTTCCGACCATTAAAGGTATCTATGACCACATCATCTAATGTACACATTCTCATTTTTTTTTTTTTTAAGAATGTTTGATTTAGGGGAAATTAGTGACTATTTTCAGCATGTCACAGATGGCGAGTCCTTAAGCTCTGATAGAATCGTAAAAATGTCATCGTGACATGCAGCATGTTTTGTGCACTTAAAACCGTACGGAACCCGCCTATGTCCAAGATTGAATCACAATCGATTTCTTCCCGACAGAGATTGAGAGTAAAAAAAGGGGAAAAAAAGATAATGATAATAATAATAATTTCTACTAAAGGAACAAGCCTGAAATTTGGGGAGAAAGAGACAAGTCGATTATATTGAGCTCAGTGCATAACTGGTACTCATCTTATTGAACCCGAAAGGATGAAAGGCAAAGTTGACCTCGCCAGAATTTGAACTCAGTACGTAGCGGCAGAGGAAATACCGCTAAGCATTTCGCCCGATGTGCTAACGATTCTGCCAGCTCGCCGCCTTAATAATAATAATAATAATAATAATAATAATAATAATAATAATAATAATAATAATAATAATAATAAAAATAACAACAACAACAACAACAACAACAACAACAACAACAACAACAATAATAATAATAATAATAATAATAATAATAATCATTTACTCTTTTACTCTCTCTCTCTCTTTTACTTGTTTCAGTCATTTAACTGTGGCCATGCTGAAGCACCGC
>NC_068981.1:131367712-131369193 GCF_001194135.2 Octopus bimaculoides
TGTGTGTGTGTGTGTGTGTGTGTGTGTGTGTGTGTGTGTGTGTACTGAGATAGATAGATAGATAGATAGATAGATAGATAGATAGATAGATAGATAGATATTAGAAAGGAAGCAGGATTAATATCGAATAGCCATCTTTCTATCCTACTCAACGTGGATGAATTATTAGAATGCTGAATACTAAGGTATTCACCTACAGAGACCTGATAGAGATGCTAAGAGCACACATATATCGCTAGCAGACACTGAGGAAGCGCAGTACGCTGAAATCACGTGATCTAGCAGTTTCAGCGTTTATGACATACGGTATGATCTGGGGATTATTTAGCTGCCCTTTCTAAGAAGGTGTACTACCACTTACATACATACAGGGGTTGGACAATATAATAGAAACACCTTAAAATTTCAATCAGATTTATTCTAATATGGGGTAGGACCACCCTTGGCAGTAATTACAGCTTGAATTCTACGAGGTATGGACTCCTACAAAGTTTGAATTGTTTCCAAAGGAATTTTTGTCCATTCTTGTTTTACTGAAATGCACCATTAAATGTTCAATAATATTGAGATCTGGGGACTGTGGTGGCCAGATAAGATGTTCAACTTCACTAGAATGTTCCTCGTGCCATTCAGTAGCAACTTTAGCTGTGGGAATTGGTGCATTATCATCCTGAAAGATTGCGTTTCCCTCCGGAAACAGTTCCGCAACCAGAGGATGAATTTGATCAGATAAAATGCTTAAATAGTCTTGACTATTAATTCTGCCACGAAGGGAAACCATTGGGCCGACGGATTTCCAAGATATAGCCTCCCAGATCATCACAGATCCTCCTCCCTGTTTAACAGTTGGAAGAAGGCAGTCTGGGTCAAATGCTTCTTTTGGCTGTCTCCACACGTATACTCGGCCGGTGGTCGGAAATAAGGTAAAAGATTACTCATCCGAGAAAATAACATTCTTCCACTACTCTAGGGACCAATTCTATAGGTTTTTAATCCACTCTAAACGCTTTCTACAGCACCTGGTGAATAGATTTTGTGGAAACTGGGTTCTTGAGGTAGTCATTAAGCTCTGCAGTAATATTGGGAGCTGAACTTTTGTTATCCTTTCTAATAATGCGTATAAGAGTCCGACGGTCCCTATCTGAAAGATTTGGTTTTCTTCCGGAGTTTTGTTTCGACGAGAAGGTTTTTCCCTCTTTCCCAAAGACTATCATTACTTTCGAGACAATACTTCTTGATACACCAAACATTGTTTTCGTTATGCTAGCGCCTGCGATACGAGCACCAACAATTTGACCACTTTGAAAGCATGATAGATCTACCATTTTAATGAATTTTAATTAACTTTTTCTGATGATATCTGAAAAGAAACAGCAATTTTAGCAAAACATATTAAGCAAGACTAACAATAAATCAAAATACATAAAAATAAAAAAAAGCTGTTGACGGTTTTACAGAGATTTCAAAATTATGATGCTATG
>NC_068981.1:131372325-131372881 GCF_001194135.2 Octopus bimaculoides
CAAACACAGACACACAAACATATACACACACATACATACATATATATATTCATATATACGACGGGCTTCTTTCAGTTTCCGTCTACCAAATCCACTCACAAGACTTTGGTTGGCCCGTGGCTATAGTAGAAGACACTTGCCCAAGGTGCCATGCAGTGGGACTGAACCTGGAACCATGTGGTTTGTATACTCACATGTAAGTATGGATACACATACACATATACATACACATCTATGTATGTATGTATGTATGTATGTATGTATGTATGCATGAACATGTTCTTTTATTCTTTTGCTTCTTGCACTCATTGAAGAGCAGCCAACTGGAGCACCACGTTAACTCGATTTAGTGGAACAAATCGGCCCTCAGTACTTATTCTTTTAAAGGCTGATACTCTATTCTAACGAGCGTTTTTGCCTAACCGCCAAGTTTAGGGGGATGTAAACCAAACAACACCTTTTTTCAAGCGGCATGTGAGACAAGCGCAAAGACACACTTACACACACACACACACACACACACACATATATATATATGTATATGTGTGTGTATATA
>NC_068981.1:131372891-131377284 GCF_001194135.2 Octopus bimaculoides
CGCGCGCGCACATATATGGCAGGCTTCCTAACAGCTTCTATCTAAAATTGTATATTCTATTCTATAATTTTAATTAAGTTCTATATTAGATAATCTTTGAATCAGCTTTAGTATATCCCTTTTATAAGTGAGATACTATACACTGCGAAATATAATATATATGGCCAAATGGTTAACAGGTTTGCTTCTCAGTCATGAGATTCCTGATTCGATCACATTGCGCGACATCTGAAGCTAGTATCATTTTTTGTAACTTCGATCTGACTATACCTTCTGAATGAAATTCTTTAGATGGAAACTATAAAAAACTGTACAGAAGTCAGTCAGATTTCACTTGTAATTCAAAGGTATAGACTTATCCTGCACCAACAAGTGGTTCGTTCGCTTGTGTAGCTGATGACGTTTATTGATGCAGAAACACAAGCCAACAGCTGTCCTCATTGGCATGTCATTATTCCACTTCAGAATTACGTTAAGGGTACATGTGTTTGCAACGAACAGTTAGTGCAATTGGTTGAACAAATGAAACCATCCATCCATCCAACCATCCATCTGTGTGTATATGTGTGTGTCTTTGTGTGTGTGTGTGTGTGTGTGTGTGTGTGTGTGTGTCTTTGTGTGTGTGTCTTTGTGTGTGTGTGTTTGTGTGTGTGTGTGTGTGTGTGTGTACGTGTATGTGTGAATGTCCGTGTGTGTGTACGTGTGTGAAACAGAAATTACGTAAGGTGGCGAGCTGGGGGAAACGTTATCCCGCCGGACGAAATGCTTAGCAGTATTTCGTCTGCCGTTACGTTCTGAGTTCAAATTCCGCCGAGGTCGACTTTGCCTTTCATCCTTTCGGGGTCGATAAATTAAGTACCAGTTACGCACTGAGGCCGATGTAATCAACTTAGTCCTTTTGTCTGTCCTTGTTTGTCCCCTATGTTTAGCCCCTTGGGGGCAATAAGGAAATAAGAAATTACGTAAGAGGATTAGATCAGCATATCGAAATAGCCAATGACCTGTTTCAACAGCAAAGGATCATAAAGGTATATTACATGCTATACAAGACAAATTCGTGGTGTATTGAAATTATCTCGGCTTCCAAGGAATGTAGAAGAATCACAATTGGGACCAACTCCAAATGAGAAGCAAATATATATTCAAGAACTAACAATTCTCTAAAGCTGAGATACTGTTAAGGAAAACAGAGTTTCATTGTCTGGACACAAGAGTAAAGCTGAGTCTCAGGTTTAGAGGCGTCATCAGCCATGCAAGCTAATGAACCACCTATTAGTTGTTTTTGTTCTACCATATGGTACCTATTTAAAACAAGATGGAATGAGAGAGTTGAGTGCCTTAGGCACGGACTAAGACAGTATATATGTCTGTGGAGAGAGAGAGAGAGAGAGAGAGATGCATATATATATACACACACACACACACGCACGCACACACACACACACACACACACACACACACACACACACACACACACACACATCAAACATACGTACGTATGTTTGTATGCGAGCTGGCAGAAACGTTAGCACACTGGACGAAATGCTTAGCGCTATTTCGTCTGCCGTTACGTTCTGAGTTCAAATTCCGCCGAGATCGACTTTGCCTTTCATCCTTTCGGGGTCGATAAATTAAGTACCACTTACGCACTGGGGCCGATGTAATCGACTTAATCCCTTTGTCTGTCCTTGTTTGTCCTCTCTATGTTTAACCTTTGTGGGCAATAAGGAAATAACAAACATACGTACGTACGTACATACATACATACATACATACATACATACATAGAATCTGTGTACAGTAGTGAAAATCAGCCGCCCAACGGATGTTAACAACACTAAAGATCAGCGAGAAAGAGAATACCTACGCTGAACTATTGAGAAATCTAGTTACTCAATCCAGGTTACAACTTCAGATTTATACCTGTAATTATTGGAGCACCGAGATATGTAAAACACTGCCTAAATAGAAAACTTGAAAAATTAGGCTTCTGAAAACGAAAAAGAAGAAAGTTTTTTCAAAGACTACAGATTCAAGCCACCACTGGAACTGTAAAAATCTCTAAAACTTTCCAGAATTTTATCATTTAAGTATATATGAGCATGTCTAGACATGCAACTATATGAATGAGAATACATACATAAAACAAAACATGCAAATCTGCACACATACATATGTATATGCAAAAATACCCTGTTGATGTTGTTGAAATTCCAATACAGGCTCTTGCTCTATTGGCAAGACATCTTGAAATAAAACTGAATAATGACATACATACATACATACATATATACATACATACATACATACATACATACATATAAACTAAGGTTCACGTTTGCTGATGTGAGTTTTAATGGGGAATAGATGATGATGATGATAATAATAATAATAATAATAATAATAATAATAATAATAATAACAACAACAACAACAATAATAATAATCCTTTCTACTATAGGCACAAGGCCTGAAATTTTAAGGAGACAACGTACGGACGAAAGAGCGAAGAATCGACACCGGTACTGAACTAGTACTTAATTTATCGATCCAGAAAGGGTAACAGGCAACACTGACCTCTGCCTGATTTGAACTCAGAACGCAGAGAGAAGGAATGAATGCCGCAACACATTCTATCTGAATCTCTAAGGAACCAGCCAATTTACCGCTTTAGTTTTCTTATCGAAATTCAAGTGCAAAAAAAAAAGTGAACTGGAAAGTAACTATAGGATTTGCATGAAATGAAATGAGAAATGTGTCTTAAAAACTTAACCATTGAAGGAAAGATAAATTATCTATACAGACAGACAGATACTGCAAGCATCTAAATATGATACGTGTCTGAAAAAAACTTAAATGTATTAACGACATCATTCCCAGAGCTAAACAAATGATTATACGAAAAGAAATAAACTGGCAAAATGAATAAGCAATAAACTTCTTGTGCAACATCAAGTCGAGAGATAAAACTTGCTAAAATAAGAAATATTGAAAAAGAACTGAAATTTAAAGTTTTTTTTCGACGTTGGAAATGATCACACCAATTCACAATGAAAGAAGCAGGTCACTTGCAGATAACAAGTTCGTATCTCTCTCCTCGTACTTCCCACTTTGTGCATTGCAGGTTCGTAATCCTCACCTTGCCCAAAATTAAAATACTGGAACGCATCCGAGAAAGTTAGTTACTGAGAAAGCTTCTCTGTAATCGCTCTGCTTGACAGAAATAGTAGTCAAATCTCCCCCCATATCACACACATTTTAAAATTTAAAAAAAAAAGGATATATCAGACAGTAAGACCTAGATAAAATAAGTCCGAAAAAAAAAACGGAATTATCACGGTTAAAATATCTTTGATCACAAGCCTTCGGGGTAAAATGCTGACATAAAAGCTAAACAACAAAGTAACAACAAACAACTGAATGAATGGGTTTCAACTGAATAATCTTAGGATATTAGAACAACTCGTCTGGCTCCTTGTTGGTTACGACGATAAGTGTTCCAGTTGATCCAATTAAAGGAACAGCTTGTTCGTGAAATTAATGTGCAAGTGGCTGAGCACTCCACAGACACGCGTACTCTTAGCGTAGCTCTCAGGGAGATTCGATGTGACACAGCGAACGTGACAAGGATGACCTATTGAACTACTAGTACAATTCATTTTTGCCAGATGAGTGGATTGGAGCAACGTGAAATAAAATGTCTTACTCAGGGACACAACGCGCAGTCAAGGATCGAACTCACAACCTCGCAACCGCGAGCCGAATACACCCCAGCCAATAAGCTATGCGCCTTTACCTCAGAACAACTTACAAGTAGTATTTGTCTTCCGGATATCTTGAAAACCAAATACCCAATAGGTGCCGCTAACCTTATGCTAAAAGGAAATCTCAGTAGTGAGTCTCACAAAATACTGCTCTAAAGACTTTATTCATAACAGGGTGTCAGATAAGACCTGAAAGGTTCAGTCTCTTACAGCAGCTCTCAGTTAAATTATTTGCACTGCAAAGAAAAACAAAATAAGGTCTTTACAGAGACTACACTGAAACCAAGATTCGGATCTTTCTGAATTGACGGGCACCACTTTTCATTTATGTTTTATGTAGTGTTTTTGGTACCGAAACACTTTCAAACTTCGTATACTTGTACATTTTGTGTTATAGAACAGATAAAAAAATTTGTATTCGAAGTTATTTCATGTAAAAAAAATTGTCGTATTTCGGTAATTTCAACCAATCAGAGAAAAATATGTTTTATATGACACATTCTACGAGTATCCAAGTTTGAAAGTGTTTCGTTAAGAAAACAAGTGGTGCCCGCCAATTCAGAAAGATCCCAAGATTTTATATATGACTAAAACATGGAACCTTAATTTCAAGTTGAATGCAGCAAAGT
>NC_068981.1:131377326-131388696 GCF_001194135.2 Octopus bimaculoides
GCTAGGAATCTATTGTATATAAAGGATGCAGAACGTTGCATTGAAAACCAGCTGGCGGAGAATCTGCCTGGGGTTAAAGTAGTAGTAACATCCACCTGCCCCACTTTGATGTGGAAACTAGATTTACTATATATATATATATATATATATATATGCATATATATGTGTGTATGTGCGTGTGTATATATACACGCTTGCATCCATAAATACATGTGTATGAGCGCGAGCACACACACACACACACACATACACTCATACACACACATACGCATGTAAGCTGTTTGGGAGTCCAGTACTTCAAGTAGATCTTCAGTTTCATACCCATTATTATTGAAACAACAGGATACGTATCAACCCGCCTCGAGCAAAATTATTGATGAACTTCGTTTCGTAATATAGAAATTCTCTCCCTAAGGCAGCGAGCTGGCGCCGGGCGAAATGCTTAGCGCTATTTCGTCTGCTGTTACGTTCTGAGTTCAAATTCCGCCGAGGTCGACTTTGCCTTTTATCCTTTCAGGGTCGATAAATTAAGTACCAGTTACGCATTGGGGTCGATGTAATCAACTTAATCCCTTTGTCTGACCCTGTTTGTCCCCTCTATGTTTAGCCCCTTGTGGGCAATAAAGAAATAAGAAACGTTAACACGCCGGGCGAAATGCTTAGCGCTATTTCGTCTTTCTTTACGTTCCCAGTTCAAATCCCGCCGAGGTCGACTTTGCCTTTTCATCCTTTCGGGGTCGATAAATTAAGTATCAGTTGCGTACTGGGGTCGATCTAATCGACTATCCCCCTCCCCAAAAATTTCAGGCCTTGTGCCTAGAGTAGAAAAGAATATAGAAATTATCTGCTGATATAATCAACTACTTTGAAATCTAGCCGTGACAAATGATAACCAAGAGCTTCTATGTGGTCTCCAGATCGGCTAAAAGTAGCAGATAGATTATCATCGAATTACACTCCACCGTTTAATGAAAAACAATAGAGATAATGAGTCCAAAGTATACAAAATGAAGAAATGGTTTCGGCTCGAATGCCTTTGCCTATAGGTCTTCTTAATCAGAGTTAGCCAGTGGCTAAACAATAGCAACAACAGAACCAGCAGCAACAACAACAACAACAACAACAACAGCAGCAGCAGCAGTAGCGGCAGTAGCAGCAATAAAGAGAAGTGACACCGATATTCATTGGCAATACAGTCAACAAGAATTCGCTGTTGCTGATAAGATAACAGCTTCTGTCTGTAATGTCGTTCTCTAATCAGCATACTGCAACCTGGCAACAATGATGTCTGTGTGATAGGAGGGTATGTATATGAACAGATGTATGTATATGAACAGATCATGAACATATGATCAGATGATTAAGCGGTTCAGTTCATAATCACGATGTCCTTGATTCGATCCCACAACGGAAAATTTTGGACATTGTCTTTTCTGTGCATATTTTCGAGTCAGCCCAAGCCCCTTGATTGAAACGGAGTTGGCAAGAACTGCAGAGAATTGTACAGGTGGCGAGCTGGCAGAAACGTTAGTACGCCGGACGAAATACTTAGCAGTAATTCGTCTGCCGTTACGTTCTGAGTTCAAATTCCGCCGAGGTCTACTTTGCCTTTCATCCTTTCGGGGTCGATAAATTAAGTACCAGTTACGCACTGGGTCGATGTAATCGACTTAATCCCTTTACCTACCTTTGTTTGTCCCCTCTATGTTTAGCCCCTTGTGGGCAATAAAGAAATAGGAACTGTAGAGAATTCATCGCATAGCTTGTACATGTAATTCAAAGGCCTAGCTTTGCCTCACACAGTGTCACGCCGATTCTGTTCCAAGATCAAAACAAGAGTACACCTGTCTGCGAGGAACTCAGCTGCTTCACACCAGTTCAATTAATAAACAGTCTAGTTGATCGGAAAACTGAATACCCAAAATCGAAATCAACATAAATTTTGGTAATCATAGGCTGTTGTTGCATTTGTTGTTGTGGATAGTGTTTAGCTCCAGGTCAACCAGGATCGAGCAGATCTGTGTTCAAAGGCATTCGAGTCATGACCATCTAATGTACCTTTTCTCTATATAAGACGATACGGTGTGACTTGAGAAATGATTTGTCACTACCAAGAAGTCGAGAAATCATACAGAGCTTCTCCTTTGAACTCAAAATGCTTTTAGGGTTGTTGTTTAATCTATGATAGAGCAGGCCCTTGATGAAAGCATTCCATGACCTTCCCGACCACATTATTTAATATGTCATACATACATACATACATACATACATACATACATACATACACACAAAAGAGAAAGAGCAAAGGAAACTGATGCAGATTCTCCAAATCTAATCTATTTGTGGCACAGTGAAAATGTGTAAGACATTCCAAAAATTCTCCATCTCTCGTGAATAGATTTACATACTTGGTATGCATCGACAGTTCAACCAACACACCAACTGAACCACATATTTACAAACACCGATAACTCTCTTAGCTCAAGAAGTTTTGTTGCTTTGTTAGCGACCGACTTGAACTCTCTCAAGGAGAACTTAAATAGAGCTCAAAAAAATCATACATATGTACATGATAGCTGCAACTCGATTTCAAGCAATACCGTCGCTTGGTAGTTTTCTTAAGCATGACTCGGGCAGATTGACTTTTCAGTCCTACTAGGGACCTTTACTCTTTTGCTCAGAAGTATCAACGACGGGTGCCTCTTGCAACAGGTGTTCAGGGAGCTGACTGCTCACACTGAGAAACACCCACATTCCATATTTGAATAAATACTTGAATTTATTAAAATATATTATTCTATATTATTCTGTATAGATGCAGGCGTGGCTGTATGGTAAGAAGCTTGCTTCCCAACCACATGGTTCCGGGTTCAGTCCCACTGTGCGGCACTCTGGGCAAGTGTCTTCTACTTAGCCTCGGGCCGATCAAAGCTTTGTGAGTGGATTTGCTTGACGGAAATTGAAAGAAGCCCGTCGTATATATATATATATATATATATAACGTAATATTATTTTGGAGGTAAGAACTACCGGGGGATGTTTGTGTATTGGATGGCAATGTCCATATGATGTGACTCAACCCACATAGATCTAAATTGGCAACATATGTTCACCACCTTAAATAAAGCGTACAACAAAAGAGCAGAAGAAGGAAACTCGATCTGTTAGAAATAGCAACCAAATTCCTTCACATTACACGTCATTGTGAAGGACACACATTAAGTAATGTAAATAACCCTACCAAAATATGGGATACACATGGTTGGAATAGCTTTAATGATCAGGTCTGCTCGATTAGGTTTAACCTTGAGGGTACAACAAGAAGTAATCCGAGGCTCTTTAGTTTTTTTTAATTCGATTGGTCAAGGGGAAGAATTGGTGATCATTTCCTTCGTAGGCCTTTCAGGGCTGGTGAAACGACGCGTTCAACATTCCTCTCGTAGGGAAAGTGTGTACAGAGAGTGAATTCTAGAGTGACGATGCTCTAGAAAGAAACGACTGGATGTGGTTGTTAGTGTGGGATGATCATAATATGGCTGATGAGAGACGAGTGAGTCGGTAGTGCCTAAGTTCGAACATGAGTGAAAGAAGTAGGGGAAATATTTGTAGGAGGAAGAGTGTGGAGAAACCGGAAGAGTCGTGGCAGTGGAAAAAGTCGGGAGAGAAAGCAGTATGTCTGTGCATCAGATTTATATATGTGAGGTACTTTATGCTTGTCAGTCGGGTGGGCTTATTTTGAATGCGTTCGAGAATATTTGCGTTTACAGAAAGGTTAAAAAAAATCACCCCTTCTAGGATTTAAACTCAAAACACGTGGCATTTTATCGCGTTTTCTGCTTGTTCTATCAGTCACCACCCCGTTCCGACTATGCAACAGAAAATAGAATAAAAAGATATGGAACTAAAAAAAAAAAATGAATGAGGTTAAAAAAATCACTTCAAAAAGCAATGAAGAAACAGAACGAAGAGCAAGTATTAAAATACCGAAAAATTGCATCAATCAATAACCAAGAGCAAAATGTATATACTTTTATTTATTGTTAGTAATTAGTGTCAGTTAATTACCACAATTTATTTATTAATAGCAATTAATGTCAGTTAATTCTCACAATCTTTCATTGCTGTCAAGCTTCATTTGTTAAGGGTCAGGGGCATTTTTCATCTATCATAATATGAGATAACACCGCGACGACGTGTCTATCGGTTAAACCAATTCATGAAATTCTTATTCGTTTTAGTATTACCGTCAGATGTGAGAGCAGTATTCCAGAATTCGTATCCTTTTCTTTTGTTTCTTTTTTTTTTTTTTTGTTAAAGAGAATGGGTAGTCTTTTTGATATAGTCTTAGTTATGTTAAGATTGTGCGTTCCTCAGAAGAGATCACCAGTGATGGTGAGGTCTGGAATTTGTTACATCCTTCTGAGTTCTAGCCGCGTATTGTTGAAGTTTAGAGGAGGGAGCGCGGTAAGATTTTCTTGGTGTGTGTTGTATTCAGACGACCTAATAGATGAAGAAGCTGTAATGGTTTTGTAAAAAATTGTAGTTGCAGCTGAGAAAAGGATCGGTGTTGTTTGATCAGAAGTGTCTGTGAGTTGGACACGTCAATGAAGATTGGTTATAATCTTATGTGACCTGTCCGAACTGATACACATCTCGGAAGTTAACGTTCGTTTCTTATAACAACATTGCAATATAAGCCAGAAAAGGTTGTATCCAAACAGAGAATAGACAAACTGAAAGAAGATCAGTGGCAGAGTAACAGGAGTATATTTCGTTGTTGCCAGCAACAAAAGCCTTGGACATACTTATTAGGATAAATCCTGTACAGTCACGGTAAAAGTCGCATGGTGAGAGAAACAGCTGTTACCTGCTACCAACAGCTGGCAAGAGAATCCTGCCAGTCCCGTCTTTTTGTACATGAAGGATTACTAATTGTCTAATACGTTCTTACTTTTTTAAAAGCAAAAACATTAAGATGTGATTTGAGGAAATTTGGTTGATTTTTTTGCAGAGTAAACTACTGAGTAGAAGTAACTTCAGGTGATGCAGTATCATAAATTTGACGAGGAATTAGTACATTAAAAGACAGTGTCGACCTCGTCGGCATTAAAATTCAGAATGAATTCTAACTAAACACTGTAAGTCACTTAACGCCTTCCTTCATCTAAACACAAACCATACCTTGTAGTGGATCGGTATAGTCGACTCAGATATGATCGTTGCATATTCTAACGCCTCTTCGCACCCTAGAAGGATGAAAGGTAAAATTGACCGCTTCCCACCTCATCGCCAGGATTTAAACTCAAAACATAAATGGAAAGGTCTTAACTGTATTGCATTTTACTCATCTATCTGTTAATTCTATAAGCTAACCACCTACCCACTCCGATTAAGCAATAGAATATAAAAGGATATTTAATAAAAAAAAATTCTGGATGAGAAAAAGTGAAGAATATTTAATGGAAGAGACAAAACGAAGAGAAATTATTGAAATGTCAAAACACTGCATCGTCTATATCTAAGAGTATACATACATACATACATACATACATACATACATACATACATACATACATACATACATACGTACTTACGTGTGTGTATGTGTGTGTGTGTGTGTGTGTGTGTGTGTGTGTAAGTATTGATAGATAGATAAATAGATAGACGAATAGACTGATAGATAGATAGATAGACAGACAGACAGACAGATAGACAGACAGAGATAGAAAGATTTGTATTCGTTTATTCTTTTACTTGTTTCAGTCATTTGACTGCGGCCATGCTGGAGCACCGCCTTAAAGGGTGTTAGTCGAACAAATTGACCCCAGAACTTATTTTTTGTAGGCCTAGTACTTATTCTATCGATTATTTTTGCCAAACCGTTAAGTTACGAGGACATAAACACACGAGCATCGGTTGTCAAGTGATAGGGAGGGGGGTCGACAAACACAGACACACCCACAAATATATATACATACACACACACGCACATATATATATACTGTATATAAACAACAGGGTTCTTCCAGTTTCCGTCTACCAAATCCATTCACAAGGCTTTGGATGGCCCGAGGCTATAGTAGAAGACACTAGCCCAAGGTGGTACGCAGTGGGACTGAACCCGGAACCATACAGTTGGGAAGCAAGCTTCTTACCGCACGGCCACACCTGCGCCTATACTCTTTTACTTGTTTCAGTCATTTGACTGTGGTCATGCTGGAGCACCGCCTTTAGTCGAGCAAATCGACCCCAGGATTTATTCTTTGTGAGCCTAGTACTTATTCTATCGGTCTCTTTTTGCCGAACCGCTAAGTTACGGGGACGTAAACACACCAGCATCGGTTGTCAAGCGATGGTGGGGGGACAAACACAGACACACAAACATACATACACACACACACACACACACATATATATATATATATATATATATATATATATATATATATACGACGGGCTTCTTTCAGTTTCCATCTACCAAATCCACTCACAAGGCTTTGGTTGACCCGCGGCTATAGTAGAAGACACTTGCCAAAGGTGCCACGCAGTGAGACTGAACCCGGAACCATGTGGTTGGTAAGCAAGCTACTTACCACACAGCCACTCCTTCGCCTATGCCACACAGCCAAGAGTCGGTAAACTACCACAAATTAATGCGTGTTAATTCTCACAATTATTTGATTGTTGTTAGACTTCATTTAGTAAAGATCAGAGATACTTTTCACCCGCCGGAATACGAAAAGACATTGCGAAGAACAGGCATGAACTATTTAAATCACTGAAAGGAAATCTTTCATTTACTTTCTGCCATCAGCATCTTATTGACCAATTTAGCGAAATGATGTCTTCTAAAGAATAATAATTTAATAATCGAAGAGAGGAACTCTGCTTTCCAGTTGTTTAAGTTTAGGAATGTCTTCTAGAGTATTTTAGCTCCAGGTCAGCCTTGATTGAGCTTAGCTATGATCAAATGTTCCAACCATGGTCATCCCGCCGACTTTTTTTTCAAGCATAATGTACATAGGCGCAGGCGGTGCTGTGTGGTAAGTAGCTTGCTTCCCAATCACATAGCTCTGGGTTCAGCTCCGCTGCATGGCACCTTGGGCAAGTGTCAGCTACTATACCTCCGGGCCGACCAAAGCCTTGTGAGTGGATTTGGTAGACAGAAACTGAAAGAGGCTTATCGCATGTGTGTGTGTGTGTGTGTGTGTGTGTGTGTGTGTGTGTGTGTGTGTGTGTGTGTGTGTGTGTTGTCTCTCAGCACCTCTTGACAACCGCTGTTGATTTATTTGCCTCCTCGTAACTTGGCGGTTTAGCAAAAATGAGACCGATAGAACAATTACTAGGCTCTAAGGTGAGTACTGACGTCGATTTCTCGACTGAAATCACTCAAAAATATGCCTCAGCATGACCGCTGTCTAGTGACTGGAATTTATATCTTTATCTTTCAAATGCTGCCGAAGTCAACTTTGCCTTTTATCCTTTCGCAGTCGATAAAATAAGTACCAGTTAAGCACTGGGGTCAATGTAATCGACAAGCCCTCTCCCACAAAATTTCAGGTTTTGTGCCTATTGTAGAAAGGATCTAGTTTTATTTGTTTCGAGTTCAATCGTCCCCAAAACAAGAATTATTTTCATTACTTATTTCATCGACCTTGTAGTTGGTATAAGCCATCGAAGTTGTTCAGTCCTAGCCATCCCCATAACCCTCTTTTAGTACGATAACTATTTTGTTAAGGGTAACAATGGGAGGAGAGGCGGTGAGCAAATTACAAGAGATCAGTGATCTGATCTTGTATAGTAACACTCAGAACTGTCGCTCTCTAAACATGAATGATACACATTTGTCTGGTGCTTTGTCTCACACCAACAACCTTGTCTAGACACGCTTCATTTACTGTATTACATTTCACGACCGTTGTAAACAAAAACTTAAAACAACAGACACAACAACAAACGCGTTGATGACGGCAACGACCTTTGCAAACAAAAGACTTCAAATTGAATTTATGAGTTGTGACAGCGAGCAGAGTAAATTTAACGAGTCTATTATTCAAAACATATAAACTACTATACATTCCAACGTGTTGACGGAAGTATTTTATTTAAGAACTTCTACGATGCATAATTTATTAGTTTCAATTGAAAGAGGTTGCCTTCTCTTATTTTTTTATAGGTTTATTTATATATTTATTTATTATTATTTTTATTTTTAAGTTGAATACAAAGATAGGAAATGTTATAATTTCATAACGAAGTCGTCACTGAATTTTAAAACATCGTTTCACATCCGCGAAACAAAGACGTCTGCTTTTATTGTATTTTTTCTATTCTTTCCTCTTTTTTTTTTTTACTATTTTTCTTTCTTTTCTCCCAGTATTCTTTTCTTATTTATTTATTTATTCTTTTATCATTTGACACGGCCAACGCCTGTGTCATTTATACACGAATTGCAAAAGCTATCTAGTTGGTTTAGGGAAAGGCTACTTACTTATGTATTGAATGTTCAATTATAAAAAGGCCAACACCCAATAACTGCGTATGTAGACAAGAAGATATGATTACATTTGAATTCGCGTCGTATTCATTTCCCGACGCTGTTCACGCAGACGTTCAGCCAAGCTTACAGTTCTGGTTTCAAACCTTATAAAGAAACTCTCATTCGATCTATATACCTTCCCCCTCTCTCACTCTTTCTCTCTCTCTCTTTTCAGCTCAATCTATTCAACTAATGAAATCTAGTCCACATGAATCTTAAAAGCATTCGTGTTCATAATATAATTAATTATTGATAAGAGAGGGTAAATGGACAGATAAGGTGGAGAATAGAAATAAATTACTTTGACATTTTGCTTCTCTTTCTTTCTTTTTTTCTTTCTTTCATCCCATTCCGATCGATAAAACAAGTACACCCTCAAATAATATAAGCCCCCAATCATCGAACCGCAGCAAATCTGTGACTCTGTACGAATCTAATAAACCGTTTATGATTTTTTCTACTACAGGCACAAGGCCTGTAATTTTGGGGGTGTGAACTAATCATTTCCATCGACCCCATTGTACAGCTTGTACTTATTTTACCGAGCCCGAAAGGGTGAAAGGCAGATTCGACTATAGCGAAATTTGAATTCAGAATGTAAAACTAGAATCTATTAGTGATTTGTCACGATGTAGGAGGCCATGTTCAGTAAGTCCGTCAAAAAACAAAAGGTAAAACGACTCGTGTCACCTTGAACTTACTTTCATCTGACATATCCACTGTATATACCGACCTCCACCAAAATTGTTGTAACGCAGCTACCCCTAAAATACCGGGGCAGTATACACGCATTTCTACAGTATTTTGTCAGTGTATACATACATACATACATACATATATATATATATATATATATATATATATATAATACAAATAATATGTGAGTATATGCATATATATACGTACATGTATGTACAAACCTACATCTACATGTATATATAGATGCATAGCTGGGTACAGGGCGTCACAAAAAAAACGTGGACAAAATGAAAAACAGAACATAAACAGAGCACAGAAAACAAACAGGCCACATAGAGAATATTTCCTTCATCAGCTGCCCCTATTCTAAACTAAGCGTTTCGAAGAATTAGGGCAGGATGCATGGTTAGAATAGTTCTTCCCGCAGAAACAAATTAAATTAAATTTGTAATTCGGAGGAACAGTGGCAAACAGAAAACACGACAGTAAATATATATTCTTTTATTTGTATCAACAAATTGACTGCACCCATGCTGGAGCACTGCCTTATAGGAGGTTTGTGGAAGAAATCGATCCCAGGACTTATTCTTTGTAAGCCTAGTACTTATTTTATCGGTCATTTTTACCGAACTGTTAAGTTACGGGGGCTGTAAACACTTCAGCATCACTTGTTAATGATAGCGAGGGGACAAAATCAGACACAAAGACACACACACATAGATAGATAGATAGATAGATAGATAGATAGATAGATAGATAGATAGATAGATAGATAGATAGATAGATGCGACGGGCTTTCAGTTTCTGTTACTAAATCCACTCACAAGGCTCTGGTCATTTTACATCTATACTACACCTGGTCACTGAACATTACTGACCCTATTCTTTCGCAACTATGTGGGATCTATTATATATTAATCCAGTTTTGATTTTGATTTTCTGATTGAGTTAAGCACAAAAGAAACAAAAAGTTTAATCAACTGAAATGATAAACAAAACTTAATACTAGTCGTTCATTTGAGCTCCTCAAGATAAATTGATATTGCAGAATCATAGCTACGCGGTCTTATTGCTACGTATCCAGGCTAAAAGAAAACAAAGAACATTTTAAAGCTGAGAGCCGTTCAAGAATCTGGAATTTTGCATTTAGAATTCAGACAAATGGACAGTCAGTAGAGTATCGGCAGAATGCTTTGCGCTATCTATCTTGATACCCTACATGCTGAGTTCAAATCACGCCAAGATTAACTTTGCCTTTCATCCTTTACAAGTCGGCAAAAGAAACTTACCAGTCTAAGGCAGTGGATTGATGAAATTGTAACAGCGTCGGACCGGATGTTTTGTGGTATTTGTTCTGAGTCTATGTCTTCTGAAGTTCAGATCCTACAACAGCTTATTGCGGAGAGTTGGCAGAATCGTTAGCATGCCGTCGGTCCTGACGTTCAAATTCGGCCGAGATCGACTCTGCCTGTCATCCTTTCGGTGTCGATAAAACAAGTACCAGTTGAACACTGGGGATCGATGATGTCGATTTACCTCTTCTCTTGAAATTGCTGGCCTTGTACCATGGGAATACTGCCAACAAATGAAACTTCATGAATACTTTTAGCGGAATTCACTTTGTTACCAGTATTCGAAGCAGATTTCCTATTTGACGATACATTCATTCTTCCCTTCCATCAGTCTCTTAGGTCCTGTAATGGATAACGGGCACTGCCTTCCCTACCAACAAAAAGACAAAAAAGGGCAAGTATCCAAAAAGATCATACATTAGATTACAAAACTTCCGCTTACGAATACATTATATGTAAAGGCGATAGATTGGCAGTCATCAGAGAGTCAGAGTGCTTTTGCAGTAATTGTTGCGGCTCTCAGCGTTGCCTTTTATCCTTTTGGGGTCGATAGAGTACTAGGAGTTGATTCTATTCTCTGTCTGTCTGTCTGTCTGTCTGTCTCTCTCTCTCTCTCTCTCTCTCTCTCTCTCTCTCTCTCTCTCTCTCAGATATTGGCTGCGTTCAGACCTGGAGAGGAATAGCATCCGCCAGATTCATATATTCAAGACACCGTATATCACAAGAGCATTCCTATTAATCTATTAAAGCTGAGGACGCCATCACTCATCATTCCACATA
>NC_068981.1:131388891-131402166 GCF_001194135.2 Octopus bimaculoides
AAAAAAAATTCACATTCCGCTTGAAATTTGAAAGGATTCGTTCTTTCTGGAGCCAGAATGAAGACATGTTCCGCCTCTCGGTGGCACTGTTGCAGGTTGCAAAAGCATCAGAAATGGGTACAGTGCCCTGTTGTGATAGAAGCAAGTGTACGGCGGCCAGGTGTGATAAAGGTAAGTATTTAATGGTCAGGTGTAGTGAAGGTAGATGCTTGGTGGCAAGGTATTGTAGAGGAAGGTGTACAGATATCAGGTAAGATAGAAATAAGTGTTGAGTGACCAGTTGAGATGGAGGTTGATACTCAGTGGCCAGGTGTTGTCAGGGAGAGGAGTGCAGTGGTCACGTATGATGGAGATAAGTGTACACACCCCTACCTCCAAAAAAAATTAACATTTGTGTATGGCATTGGAGTCAATAGTTTTTTCTAATTCTGCATTTGATTTTAATACTTTTAATATCTTTACCCTTTTGAGACACCGTGTTTTGATATGTGTAACCCAAAATACCAATTTCTCTTTTTCTATTGAGATACATCAACTGAAAGGCGATCTAACGTTCTGAAGTGTAATAGTCCTTTCAGCTTGTATCACATGGCCGATCAATCCACCAGAGTGTCCCAAGAGGGTTAAAAGAAGCTAAACGGGATGTGGGAAACCATTTAGCATGTACTTACTGCTTATTTTAATAGACAGAATATCCTAAGTTTTCATTGTTTACAAAGTAAAGCAGAGATAGGTCAAACTCTCACTAAATATGACTAAACTGAAAATTGACCAAAAGCGCTTATGCATCTCTTTCTTCCCAGGCAGCATATTATCCTTCAAAAGGAGGAGGACGGGTTCCGAATTAGTTTTCTTGTCACTGAATGCTAAAAAGGATTGTAAAATATTCTACTTGTACTCTTCTTCAGAGAATCAACACTGTACCTGACGAAAACTTGTTGTATGAGTAGGAGTACAGTGGCCTGGTATGATAGAGATAAATCTACTGTGGGTAGGTGTGACGCCGGCAGGTATTCAATGACCAACTGTTTTAAGGGAAGTGACCAGCTGTTTTAGGGGTAGTGTACAGTGACTTGTGTAGTGGAGATGAGTGTAGTGATGGGTGAGATGAGTGTAGCCGGGTGTGATGGAGATAGATTCACAGTGGTCAGGTGTTGCAAGGATAGCTGTACAATGATCAGATAATTTGGCGATAAGTTTACATTGCTTGTGAGTGTTTGAAGTTAGTATATGGAAAGCAAATGTGGTACAGGTAGATGTACAGAAATCAAGTGTGATACAAGTAAGTACACGGTGGTTATGTATGTGGAACTTAGTATACAGTAATGAGGCACAGAAGAGTCGATGTGCAATGTTCATATATGGTAAAGGAAAGTGTACAGTGGCTAGGTGTGACAAGATCGGTGTGTGGTCAGGTGTGTTAGAGGTAAGAGTAAAGTAGTTAAGTGTTTTGAAAGCTGGTGTACAATGATTAGACGTGGTAGAAGAGAGTATTCAGTGACTTGGTATGTTGAAGGTAATGTTTATTCAGAACAGGTGTGATAGAAGTATGTTTACTGTGAACAGGTGTGATGGCAATGTATTCACTGTGAACATATGCGGTGGATGTAGGTGTTTGATCAGGTGTGATGGAGGTGTTGTAAATATGTGTAGAGTGTACAGTAAGTAGGGGTGGTGGGAGAAAACTTACAGCTGTTAAATATGACGGTGGTAGAACTACACGGTTGCTATGCGTGGTAGAGGTAGGAGTACAATGACCAGACATGATGGCAATATGAGTACGATGACCAGGTGTTTTGGAAATAAGCGTACAGTAACTGGATGTGGTGGAGGTAAAGAGTACATTGCTCAAACGTGGGAGAGATACGGTGGTGGTGGGGGGGGGCGCTGTGAAGTTAGTTGTTCTCAGGTATTGGTAAGGGATGGAGAGGTAAGTAGTTTTGATGGAGGTGTATGTCATTATGTTATAGTAATAAAATTTACCACAAAAATAATTTATTGGCGTCTAGACGTATCGATTGAAGCCGAAAATAACCCTTCGGATGTTACCGCCGTTATTATTATTGTTGTTGTTGTTGTTGCTAGAGGTTGTGGTGGTGGCGACGGTGGTGGCGATGGTGGTGGTGTAGCTGCAACTATTAATGTACTACTAATACTCCTATTACTACTACTACTACTACTAGTAGTAGTAGTAGTAGTAGTAGTGGTTTTTGTTGGCGTTCTAATTGTTGTCGATGTCGTCATCGTAGTCGTTGTTGTCTTTGCGGGTAATACGTAGTTGTTGTTGTTGGTGCTGCTGCTGCTGCCACTGTAATTGTTGTTGAAATTGCCTGTCATAAGAAGAAGAAGAAGAAGAAGAAGAAGAAGAAGAAGAAGAAGAAGAAGAATGATAATAATAATAATAATAATAATAATAATAATAATAATAATAATAATAATCATTATTATTATTATTATTACTACTACTACTACTATTACTACTACTACAATTATCATTATTATTATTATTATTATTATTATTATTATTATTATCATCATTACTGTTCAAAAAACTGGGTGTGGTTTGGTTAGAGGTGTGTGATATTACTGGTAGTGCTGTCACTGGAAGTGTCAGGTTGTTGTTGTTGTTGTTGTTGTTGGTGGTGGTGGTGGTGATGGCGGCGGCGGCGGCGGTGGCGGTAGGAATGATAATGAATGATATTAGATGTGATGATGGTATACAAGTGTTTATTGGTGTTATTAATGACATAGTGTTAGTTAATGATACAGTGTTAATAACATCTAAGGCAGAAAAAAAAATTGCTAAGTCGTTATAGCGTCGGGTAGAATATCCAGTGTTATTTGTTCCAGTTCCTTACTTTCTGAGTTCAATTCCCGCCGAGGATGACTTTAACTGTCACCCCTTACGGGGTCGATAAAATGAATACCAGTTGAACACTGGGGTCGATGCAATTGACTACACCCTTACCCCCAAATTTCAGGCGCTGTGCCTTCATCAGAAATAATTATTTAAGGCAGCGAGATAGCAGGTTCGTTACCGCACCGAACAAAATAATTAACGGTATTTGTTCTGGCTCTTTATGATCTGAGTTCAAATGTCGCCGAGGTTGACTTTGCCTTTTATTCTTAAGGGGTCGATAAAATATGCAACAGTTGAGCACCGGAAATCGATGCAATCGACTAGTCCGCTCCCTACATATTTCAGACCTTGTGCCTATAATACAAAGGGTTGAGGTCGACTTTGCCTTTTACCCTTTCAGTATCGATATAATAGAAGGGAGCAATTCAGGGCGGTAGATTGGCAGGATTGCTTGAACATCAATGGATGGATTGCATTGCGGTATGCAGTATTTATTTCTGCCTTTTGTGCGCTCTGGCAGCAACGCCTATGATGACTTTGATATCAGACTGGCTAATCGCGACACCAGCGCATGTCCTGGCACCGTTTTTCTATATATCACTGGCGGGAAGATGAGTTGCTGCTTTCTCTTGCGGGTGAGCGTCTATCATTGATAAGACCAAGGAAGGTTGAAATCACATGATCTGGTTGTCAAATTGCTGGAGATGGAGGAGATTTATCTTCCCGCAAGCAATATAAACAAGAGTGCATTTTGCACCATGTACCAATGTGAGGGTTTCTCTTATGGTATCTATCGCAGTATAGTCTTTTCTAATAGAACATTTACATTTAAGTGGGGATAAATACTACCTCTTGGTATTAATACCGCCTCTGACGCTAATGTATACTTATAAGCTTTATGTTTCCTTGGACAATATCAATGACGCGGTAAAAGAAAGACTTGCATAGGTAACTACCCATCTCTCACAAAAACCGTGACTAGGTTTGCATCTCCGTTTTGCAGAGGAACTCTCCAGGTACAGAAACTCATGGTCAACTATGACCATACTCTTTATTATCATTCATTTTTTTTTTTATCTTACATGTGTTTTAGTCACTGGTGTAGTTTGTTTATGTTCTGCAAATGAACCCTATATGCTAAGTTTCGCACTTAACGAAAATAAATCCTGGAGTTGATTTGTTCCACTAAAACCATTCAAGGTTGTGATCCAACATGGTTGCAGTATAATGACTGAGTATTCTACATACTGATGCGTTCCCATGTCTCTAAAACAAAATAAATAACGAATCTTTAACTTTGTGCTTCCTTACCTTTTCCTTATGAAATTTATTTAAATGAATTTTCTCCTCGGACCTCTCAGTAAATTACTGTTTTTATGGACCATCAGCTATCTCTGCGGGAACCACGTTAGGAATCACAATCTAAGCTAAGTGAAATACTTCAGAATTTTTGCTCTTATTTCAATTTTTTGGCCTAATGTGTAATAATTCCTTTAACCAGGTGTCCCCAAACACTAGGCCGCGGACCAGTACAGAACCGTGGATCATTTGGTACCGGGCAGCAAAGAAAGAATAAATTTATTAATTTTATATCTGTTTTACTGATTATAACAATATGCAAGGCGTTTTTGCATTATTCAGTGTGGGTCAAAAGTCACGCACAAAATAAGTTCAACACACTCCGGAATTGTCAAAGGCATTCAATTTTTCTAAAATTGAATATAAATAAATAAAATAATGATGAATACACAAGTACTTGTACATGATGGACAAAATGAATGATAATAACGTAATATAAATAAAATGTCAAATGTTTTGGTGCATACTTATGGCCCGCCCTATATATGTCTTATATATGTTATTATATATATAATAATTAAATTATATGTTATAGACTTTATTGTGTTTTTGTGATGAGCACGTTACTCTGGTCTGTGGAGAAATTGTGTTGCATAAAACCAGTCTGTGATGCAGAAAGAATGGGAACCGTTGTCCTAAACCATTTCTTTCTTTCTTGGTGTTACTTCGAACATCCAAAGCTCCCATTGTTTCGTATTCCTATTATTAAATTCACTGCCTATCCTTAACACGTTTTTTTATTATTCTATGTTATTCCTATATTATTATGTTATTCTCTGTTCCCTTTCCACTCCACATAACTCTGTCTTGACTTCAATTCATTCCGTCTTTGTTTATCCAACTAGGATTGATTACCAGTCAAGCTTCGTATCTCCTTAAATAACGAACTTTTAACTAAAGCACGTGTTGACTGCCCAACTACCGCCTTCCCTCACCTCCACCATCAATCACCTTAGCTGAACGTCTGCTTTGTTCCCAATTCTGTGAACCTGTTTTTAATTTATGGTAAAGTGGGTGCTTGCGTAGTTAATGTTGTGAACCAAAACATTTTAATTAATTAAAAATACACCTGTGGTGATGTGAAAATGCATTAATTTAATGAATAAGATGGTCAAGAAAGGTAGGGGAAATCTTAGGGTTTTATATTAATTAAAAGCAGAATGCGGTGACGAGTAAGTCTCAACTTTGGCTGCACAGGGACAATTCTGGGCGTGTTTTGGTCTCATTAAATCTCATCAGTGAAGCATAGACTAATCGTTATCGCAGATCTTAGAACGACTAGAGCTATATCACATTTTAGTGAATTAACAGTGAGTGGTGTGATTATTTAAAATAATGACGAGAGGAAATACCTAGGGGCACCTGCTGCATGGAACACAAATAACAAAGTGAGCACTAACATACTTAATGAGTCAAGAAATACAGATTAATTAGAATTACACGTATAACGATGAGAAAATATCTTAATGATTAATTTCGGTTAAGAAAGGCGTATAGATTAAAATTAAGTAAAAATGGAAGGTAGTAGTGTCTCAGTTTGATTTTTGGCAGTATGGCAAAATCTCTGGGCGTGATTCAGTCGTATTAGACCTTGAGGCATAGTCTCAGTATTGTCTCCAGACTCCAGATCATTGAATGACCTGACAGAATATAGAGGATTTGGGTAAATGAATACGCAATGATTATTGTTTTATCATACTGATTGGTATGATAATTTTAAAAAAGTGACTGGTGATGGACGGGGAGAATATTCAAATCGACTGCAGCAGGAAACACAAAGACAAGTAGACACTCAATACTTAGGGGGTCGTGAAGTTTTAATTGATCAAAATTACACCCGTAGCGATGACAAAATATCAATATATTAATTATTAATAAAGTAGCGAGTTAACTGAATCGTTAGCACGCTCGGACGAAATACTTGGCGACATTTCGTCCGCCTTTACATTCTGAGTTCAAATTCCACCGCGGTCCATTTTTCCTTTCATCGTTTCGGGATCAATAAACTAAATACCAGTTGAATACTGGGGTCGATGTAATTGACTTATCCTCTCCCTTGAAATGCTGGCTTTGTGCCAAAATTTTAAGCCACTGTATTCATTGTTAATTCCGGTGAATAAAAAAAGGGAGAGACAACCATAAAGTGACTGGACTTAACAGCGTTCTGTCCACAGACGAAACTCACTCCTCACTGAGTTCTATTCTACTTGAAATAAATTCCAAAGTGTAATGCGACGTGCAGACACGATCGTTCGCTCGCCAGACAAACCACTTAGCGGTATTTCTTCCGTCTTTAGGTTCTGAGTTCAAATACCGCAGAAACCGACTTTGCCTTTCATCCTTTCGAAGTCGAGAAAATAAGTACCAGTTGCACACTGGAATCAATGTAATCGAGTTTCCACCTTACTCCAAAATGTGCTTATAATAGAAAGAGAAAGAAATTCTAGGATTATCTTCAATGTTCTTCTTGATTAAAATTTGTAATTTGATGAGGAGTCACTTTCTCACCAGAGATCTTACTTTGTATTAACTTTTCTTTTTTCGTTACATATACTAGTGCCATTGGTGTTGTTGTTGGAGGACATCTCTAAAAAAGTTCCACAGAGAAAGCATTTTTTAACTAGGGCATATGAAAGCAGATGCGGCGTCCTTTAAGACTTGAGGATAAGGTGCGGAGACTGTGAATGGTATGCCACTAGCTTACACACACGGCAGTGTTTTTACAGTCCAAGGGTAAGAGTTAGCTATAAACTACCTATCTAATTGAAGAAAGAGTGAAGCCCTTGAATTCTGACGATACGACCGAAGATGTGTAATATGTCACTTTTGTCTTTTACTTGTTTCAGTCGTTTGACTGAGGCCATATTGGAAAACCGCCTTGAAGGGTTTTAGTCGATTAAATCGACCCCGGACTTTTCTTCAGCCTAATACTTATTTTATCGCATATATATATATATATATATATTTAAATTCAATAATAGGATGAATTCTTTTATAAGAATTCATCAAGTAGCTAGCGTGAAAAAACTTCATAAGGGAAAAAAATCCATCATTTATTCCCCAAAATATATTTATTTATATAAGGGCATTACTATACAAGAATGTCTCACGCTATGAGGGACTCTAAGGTCAGAACGATTCTTTGCCAACTTAATGTGGCAGTCCCATTTTGGAGCTAAACAACAGTAGCATTCGCCCCAAAATGCCACATTAGGTTGGTAAAAAATTGTTACTTTAAAGTAACTGAATATCTCTCGCTGAGAGATTTAGGAACAATAATGTTCCTATTTTATATATGTATGTGTGTGTGTATATATATATGACGGGTTTCTTCCAGTTTCCGTCTCAAAAATCCACACACAAGGTTTTGGTCTGTCTGAGGCTATACTAGAAGACACTTGCCCAAGATGCTATGCAGTGGGATTGAACTCGGAACTATGTAGTTAGGAAACAAGCTTCTTTATTTCTTTTAAATTTCCATAAAGGCATTACACATAGGGGGACACTACAACACATGTGGAGACATATAACAGTTAAAAATATAAAAATATGATATAATGAATGACGAATGAATATGAACATGAAAAGCAAATTAAAATAGGATAACACGAATGATATCTGAAAATGATATTATGAAGAGTGTGCTACTCACCCCACACTGAGTAACACCACTCGCTGCCTCTGGGTCTTAAGTCCTTTTTCTCCTTCAGTCCAATCCTTTTCCCCCTTTCTCCATCACTTAGTGACATCATTCTCTCCGCCATGCATTCGTAACCTTTTTCACCGGGGCGGGGGTCTTCTAAATTTTGTGGTGTCTGTTCTTTCTTTTTCTTTTTTTGTCTTGTGGGGAAATGGGGTGGGTGGATTTGGTGTCTGTATGGGGAGGGTGGGTCTGAGTGGTTTTGGGAGGGATAGAGTTGGATTGGGGTACCACATCATACTCAGTGTTTTTTTCTCTTTCACCTGCTCTCTGTAACTTTCCATTCTTTCTCCTTTTCCTCCATCTGTCTTTCCTTCCTCTCTTTTCTCTTCCGTCTCTACAACTGTATCCTCAGTCATTGTCCTCTGTAGAGGGCAATATGCTCTAAGGTGGCCCTTTTTGTTTCATTTAAAACAACGTGATACTCTGCCCTCTACCCACACCCTCAGCACAATTTCCCCCAACGTCACCGTCTCTACCAAGTTCTCCAGTTGACCCTCCTCCGCCTGAATAATTAGTTCAAGTGTCCTTCCTTTCCACCCTCCTTCTTCTGTTTCTATGACTTGGAGGACAGCCACCTTCTCGCTTCCAACAAGGACAGCTGCCGCTACTCAAGCCACTTCTATATCCGCTTCTACTTTCATCTTGGAAGTTTCTTCCAAGGTATGTGGGCAGAGGCACTACTTCCTCTGTTTTCACCGCCGCACTCGCCAGCCTCCTCGCCAGCCACCTCACCAGCCTCCTCGCCCCCTCTACTGTCCTAAATTGGACGACCATTGTCCCATATCTTCTTCTTTTGGCTACGTACATCATCTCCTTTGTTCGTTCCCTCAGCGCCTTTTTCACTTCTGCCTCCGCCTGTTCTGCCTTTTTTTTCCTTTCAACGAGTACACCTTATAGGTGATCGTTTTCTTCTCCATCCTCTCCATAATTCCTTTGGGGAGCGACAACTTCACATCGCCGTCCACCTTCTGAGCCATCTTCTGGTACTCCTTCAGACCAGCCAAGTCCAGCTCCCTTCGCTTCACCTCCGTGGCTTCAACAAAACTCCTTGTCTTCAACACTCCGTCCATCTTTATGACCGCCCTTACCAGCTCCGACGACGACGACGACGACGACGACGACTCAGACCCGTCAAGGTCTGAGTACATCTTCTAAGCAACACAAAAAACAACGTCCGACTCTTGCAAAATCCAGACAGCAAATAACACGACGCATGCGCGGAAGCAAGCTTCCTTATTTCTTTTCTTTTAAATTGCCATAAAGGCATTACACAGAGGGGGACACTGCAACACATATGAGCATATAAAGCAATTAAAATAAAAATATGATGCTATGAATGACACATGAAAATGAACATGAAAAACATTAAAATCAAAATATTAGAATAATGATACATGAACAATAACTTAAGAAATGAGAATATGAAAAGTGTGTTTATCACCCCACACTGAGTAACACCACCTCTGAGTCCTGAGTCCTCTTTAGTCTTTGATCTAGTCTTTCCTTTTTCCCCATCACTGAGTGACAACACTCCCTCCTTCATGTATACGTAACCTTTTCACCGGGGGAGGGGTCTTGTAAATTCTGTGGTGTCTGTCATTTCTTCTTTTTTTTCCTGTGGGGTGGGTGGATTTGGTGTCTGTATGGGGAGGGTGGGTCTGAGTGGTCTTGGGTGGGATGGAGTTGGTCTGGGATCCCACATCACACTGACTGTTGTTCCTCTTCGAAGGAAATATTTGCGAATAAAACCACCAATAGGAGATAATATAACCAAAGACTGCGTATACTCCATCCCATGCAGCTGTGGTAGGTTATATAAAGGCGAAACATGCGTCCCCCTCAAAATAAGGGTAAGCGAGCATCGCAAAGCTGTGATACGGGGAGATATTGATAAATCCGGTATAGCTGATCATGTATGGAAAAATAGAGACCACCTCCCCTGTGGGATAAGTTAAAATAATAGACAGAGAACACCACTGGAAAATACGAAAACTAAAAGAAGCAGCACATATGCTAGGACACAACAACCTCCTAAGCAGACCGAGTGCAGATATGAGTAGCATATGGGAACCGGTATGAAGGAAGGATAGGAATATATTACATTTATAAGCCCTAAAATTCACTCCATAATTGCTGATGGGCATATGGCATAGTGGTTAAGAGCGCGCTACTAATCCCAAGATTCCGAGTTTGATTCCAAGCAGTGACCTGAACAATAATAATAATAATAATAATAACATCGAAAAATACCTTAGGAATGAGAACTCAGGTTCGAAATTTCCCCCAAGACACCTGAAGAAGGCTGTGGAGGGTATATCAGCAGAAACGTGTTAACAACAAACAAGATGAGGACAAATATCCGTCGAATGTAAATAATGTAAATAATGTACATTACAAGTGTGATATAACATACTATATTACTGACAACATCACATACATTCACACACACACACACACACACACACACACACACAAACAAACACATACTTCCTAGAATTTTTCAAAAATATAATATCTATGTTTCCTCTTGCTCTTAAAATAGACTTCATTAAATGGGATAACGCAGAAGAAAAAAAATCTGCCCTCGAAATTTCAAGTTAGTACCCACGTATTCAGCATGATGTTGTTTCTAAATAATATACAACGACGAGGAATAAGTGCAATACAAATTGAAGTGTTCAAACCCAAACTTTAGACCCAAAATTGATACTGCAAGACGACTCTGGAGGATCAAAAATTAAATGTAATTCAAAAAGTACTGGCTATTTTAATATTTACACTGTATAAGACGGCGAGCTGGTAGAAACGTTAGCACGCCGGACGAAATGCTTAGCAGTATTTCGTCTGCCGTTACGTTCCGAGTTCAAATTCTGCCGAGGTCGACTTTGCCTTTCCTCCTTTCGGAGGTCGATGAAATATGTTCCAATTAAGCACTGCGGTCGATGTAATCGACTCACTCCTCCCCCATAATTGCTGGCCTCGTGCTAAAAGTTGAAACTAATATTTACACTGTGTGCTACGTCGACTCGTGTGCCAGAAAATACGGTAAAATACTGGTATTTATGATGTATATACAACTGCACTAGACGTAATATTGTGTCTCAGAGAAACATCATAAAGAGATTTGTATGTTTCTAGATGTTGACTTCATTCTTAGGTACCAGAACAAGGAATATTCTATTCAAGGTTTTTACCAAGTTTCAAACGCTACAAGCATGACAGTTATTTGAAGCAAAAATGAAATATGTACTTTTGTGGAAGCCAGCATTGCAGCGAATGCGAATATTTCTTTCAAAATCAATGAAAATATAACATCTATAGACAAATGCTTAGAACTCAGAAGTTTCTATATTCAGATTTCAGATAATACACTTAAATTTCTATTTTAAATCATTACTAATTGGAGAAGGAACTCTCTTAAAAAGCCAGGATTTTCAAGATCACTCACAAAACATGAGTTGACCCGAGGCTTTAGTAGAAAATGTATCTTTAAGTACTGCGCAATAGGATCGAGCCCAGGACCTCCTAACGGAGACTGTCAACACTTGGCCATACAGACAGACAGAGATAACTACGTGTACATACATCACTACCTAGCTGCTGTATTTTAAATTCAAATGAAAGAACGTTCATTCGGAGTTAGAAACCGGCTCTTCCTATATTGTTGAGTAGTTTTAAAAATAAAATCAGAACATATAAATACAGACGCGCGCGCGCGCGCACGAACACGCATGCACGCAGATACATACATACGTACATACATACATACATACATGCATACATGCATACATACATACATACATACATACATAGTGCGGCGAGTACATTGTCGTCTAAATTACCCAAAAATGAAAATAACACTGACATCTCATTTTAATAGATATATTTACCAAAATTGCATAGAAATATCTTGAAATATTAAAGAGTAAATTTATTGAATAAAATCGCCATTGGCTTCAACCACGGCTTCCAGACGACTTCGGAATTTACTGCAACTCTTCTGAGCGGTCTCTTTGCTTAAGTTGGTGAATGCTGTCATAATGCTTGCCTCTAGTTCATGATTGGTGTTACAAGGAGTTTTGTTCGTCTCGCTCAACTGCACCCCACACATAATAATCAACGGGGTTGCAGTCTGGGGAGTTAAGTGGCCAGATGTTAGGGGTGATGTGGTCACAGAAATTGTCTGACGGTCATGACTGGGTTCTCCTGCTTGTGTGGCATAGTGCAGAGTCCTGTTGCCAGATATAGGGTCTTCCAGCAGCCACCCTCTTGACCCAAGGTAGCACTATCTACTTCAGGCACTTAATGTAGGCCTCCCTGTTGAGTGTGAGGCCGTGTGGGAAGATGAATGGAGGCATAACGTCGCCATCACTAGTGATCACTCCAAACACCATGATGTTGACTGGATGTCTGACTTTTGGTACATATCATCAGATTGCACTGCTCTCAGATTGATACCCAAGTACTCTGAAATGTTCGTATTGGAGCTTCCGAGGCGAATGCCAAGTAGTACAGCATGTCGTTACCAAATTTCTGGCAGAGTAAATTGCGACATGGTGCTGTTTTTCTCACAGACGGTACCCAACTGACCCTACTATACTGTGTAGTCGACAAAATCAAAAACAAACAATGCACATGCGCGAAATTAAAAATATAAAATGACGACAATTTACCCATCGCATCCTGTAGGACTAAAAGTGAAGGACAGATTAGATTGCTGTGAGCCAAAGGCCATCCACATAAGGGTGTCTCGTGAAAACATCCTGCACAGGGTGGGCCTACCGTACAACCGGTCCAAGAGCGTAGCCAAGAAACTCTAATGAAAGACAGTCTGTGCTCTTGAGTTGGAGTCGACGTTCAGGAGTGATGTGGCGTAGAGCAAAGAAGAAGCAAGTTGGCCACTTGAAATTTGCTCCTCCCAAATATTAGTTTTGCTTAGCCTGATCGACCAGGCTTATGGTCAAAGACATTTCAACCTTGACCATTCTACATTTTTGTCATTTATTTATTTAGTACTACGTTTTTTGTTATGTATAGTTCCTTTTCTCAAATAGTGGAGCATGATTTGAGGCAGATTTGGTTACTATTTCTAGCATATTGAGCAACTACATGAAGGTGCCTTCCTGCAGTCGTCAACTTGTAGCTACTCAAGAGGAACATTAACTAGCTGGCCTTAGTGGTCTGCGAATAACATGGCTACAACCTATTCCACCAGAACATATCAATAAAATATATATACAGGTCATGTGAGTTGTACTGTACTTGAAAGAATATCACATACACACACACACACACTCATATATATATATATATGTGTGTGTATGTGTATATATATATATATATATATATATAT
>NC_068981.1:131402297-131407878 GCF_001194135.2 Octopus bimaculoides
TATATATATATATATATATATATATGAAATAGGCTGTATAAGTTGTGCCTGCATTTTCAAAAGACAGAGCCTGAGAGCATGAAATATGATACTCAGTTATATGTAGTTTAACATTAGTTACAAATGGTTGAATAAAATTTTATTTCTTTACATCAAAGACTTTTATTGATTTTTTTCCTTTCTTTTTTTATAAAAATGAATTAATAAGTTTTAAAAAATGGTTATTTTTAGTTAAATGGCTGATAACATACAGTTAATCATTTCCGGTTAACAACATCCGGTTAATGGCATCCGCTTGATAACATCGACAAAATGAGGTTGGGAAGAGTGAGAGAGGGGGAGTGGGGGGAAGCTAGAGAAGGTGAGAAAGAGGAAAACCAGTTTTGAAAAATAAATTGCATGAAAATATATATTTTAGATGTAAACATTACTCCACCACCTCCATTTCTGGGGCTTTTTCCTCTTATCAAAAAGATAACTCAACATTAAGGATATAAATAAGACGGCTCATATGGTAAGTTTACCCTTTCTGCACAAGTGTATATAAAACGACTTACTCTATGACGTTATTAAAGCAAGCTCTACATGCTTATTGAAACGGAAGCATCTGAAGTTTGTTTATAGCTGTATTAAAGCAGTTACTGGTGAGGGGAGGTTTCAGTGATATCGCAGTGGCACTCTGCAATAAAATGGTTGCAGTTTACGCTTGTAAGCAACTTGAATAAGTTTTACTTTTAATTCCCTGCTCTTTTTTTCTTTCTTTTTTATCATGTAAAGAAAGTAGTTATGTTAAGGGACGATAGGATGTCTATACAATTAACATGTATTTCATGAACGTATGAGTAATACATGCATTCATTCATACATACATACATACATACATACATACATACACAACAACCATGCATCTGCTTATATGAAAATATACGTTACAGACATGCACACATAAAAATGGCATCCAAATTGTTCCGCCCATTTATAAGCTCTTGGTTAAAACGATAGATAGATAGATAGATAGATAGATAGATAGATAGATAGATAGATAGATAGATAGATAGATAGATAGATAGACACACATGCTCGCGCACATGCATATGCACACATATAGAGGGTTTTCGGCATTTTCATCAGTGAACTAGAAAATGGATTATGCAGTAACATGAAACATAAGCCATACATCATATTGTAAGTATATTTATCATAAACTAATTACAACCACTTGAAAACAAGACATTTCCAAAAGACTCCAAGGCAACCATATAATATATAATGTTTTATACGTTAAATCATACAGCAACACACGACAAACAACGTCCCTCGACATACTGTCGCTCGACTAGTTAGAAATGGCACCGTAGTTTCTCACAAATCACATTGAAGCAGAACACAATGACTAATATAGACTTAGATTCATCTTGCGTGTTAATGATAAGGCAGAGCTGTCGTCACTGAAATGCATTTTTATCATTGATATGCTCAGTCAGAACTAACTTGGTGGTGATACTACAACGACGACAAGGATCATATTGATTTCAAATATAAGTACAAGGCTATGTATTTGGGAAGAGGGGTATTGTTGATCATATCGGACCCAGTACCTCCGATTATTTAATCGATCATGAAAGGATGAAAAGCGCAAACGACCGCAGCAGAATTCAAACTAAGAACGTAATGGAATGCAACTATTTACTGACTGGTGCTTACTCCCACTGCTGCTGAATGCATCTATCCACCGACCGCCGAGCACAAAAGCCATTTTAGCATCATCAAATATGCGTTGACCTGGAACGGTATTATGAAGTTGTACTATGAATTCATGGTCAATGAATTCAGATGAGCTGCAAATTATTCGGTATCTCCCTCATAGAACATTATTTCAAGTACCTCATTCAAACTAACCCTGGTTACCTGTGTTATAAATTAGATCAGCGATTCCCAACCGTTTTGACACCACGGACCGATTTCATGCAAAATAATTTTTCCACGGATCGGAGGATCACGAGGATAACAAAACACAAAATGCATAATATATAATTTAAATATTCATTCCATATGTAATAATAATACACACATTACACATAAGTAATTTTGATACACACTATAATCTGCCGTAGTAGTTTAAAATAGAAATACAATTTTAGAATTTATAATTTCTGTGCGACCCGGTGGTTGGAGACGCCGGCATTAGATTATTATAAACAGATAGCTGTCATTAAATGTGTAGATTTAGAACGGCAGTCGAGATATGACATAGTACTATGAATTCACGGTCAATGCGTTCAAATGAGCTGCAGATTTATTCGCTGTCTCTCCCCACAGAGCATTATTCTTTATTTAAACTCGCCCTGGTCACCTATGCCATATATACTTCTTATGAAAGGGAATATTTCTCTCTTAGTCGCTTAATGCTACAGAAATTTAAGTAAAGATTGAGAAAAGATGAACATTAAAACTTTACACAGAAAAGACGTCTGTTATCTTGTAATATTATTAAACCACAAGAAAGTTCATATGTTTATCACAAAACCTAATCAATAATTGACGCTCTAATTAGAAGCCACAACTATCTATGAATTCAACAAAATCTAATAAAAAGAATAAATAGAACTTTTGATTTGAATGCAAGTTAACCAGACAAAATCAAACGAATAGCCATTATAAAACTGATGAAAGAATTTTTAAGGGAATAATTAACCAAAACAAACCAACCCTAAGGACAACTTAAATTTACTATAAAAACTCAAACTACAGCACCACCATCGAAGAAATTGTAAATAATAATTACTAAAATTAATACCCATGTAATCATTACATCAAACAGCACTGTACCTAACAGTAGAACAAGGATGGGTGGGAGAAGAAATATACTACTACGTCCAATATCAGTCGAAATAAATTACGTAAGACATCAAAGAGAAAATTAGTGACTTAATTCTCTTTAAGAGAGTCGCTCTAATTTAGTATCGGAGTTTAAACCGCTAGAGAGAACATACGTATCTGACAACGGTATGATCGTGATTTCGATTAGATTATGTCTAATTCTTATATGTGCAAATAATTTTTATAAATAGATTTGACAGATGCATAAGCAGTATTATATAATTGTTGTGTCTTGCTGAAGGAGGGGCTCTTAGGTAATGAGAAGCGAGTGAAGTAGTAATGCACAAAACCGTATAAGCAACAGAGCAATTTACAAAAGTGAGTGGAGACATCCTCCTGGCAAGAACATATTCTTTAATTAATACAGGGGAAAACACACAATAGTTTTTGAACAAGACTATTATACAAATTTAAACAGGTACAGCAAATACAACAGGCAACAACACGGAAACAGTCAACAGAAACTACACTTACTATATTAACGCACTTCAGTAATACCAACACTTCCAACTCACAGAGACGAAAGACCGATTTCTTTATTACTCGTACACTTGTGTGCGGCTCATACACTCCTCTCCATACACTTTCTGCAACTTTACACACGCATCTGAGCAGGTGTCGCCAAGTTTTTGGCAAAATTTGATGCAGACTCCCTGCTCAACTTTTTTTGTTATGTTCAATGCGACGATCACACACTACACACCTTCCTTCCAAGCACTGCTGTAAACAGCGGAAGTGAGCTAGAACGTTGAAACTTAGTGTACATGCACAGCGGAGTTCAAGGTCAATCTGTACTAAGCGGCTTTACTCTGCGTGCTTTAGCTTCATTACTATGACAACAGTTCTGATACTTTTAGATCAGACTACGTATCATTTTGTCACTGTTACTGTCTCAAGTAAGATATATTACAAATGCATTTTTAATGACTAGATAGAAGCGAGCCAAATTGTTCGCATCTTCGTTTTTAGACTTTATATAATTAGCAAAATTAAGCAACTACATTATCAGTTTTATGTTCGGTATATCATTCAGTACTTAGTGTTTTACTACTCCAAGGTTTACTTCGTCTGAAACTGTTCTAAATTCTTTTATCCAATATTGGTTACTGTAATTGAACGGTATAATATATGTACGAAATGTACTGTCGGAGTCGAATCTATTGATTATATCCCTCTTTCTAAAAACCGTCCATATGTTTATTAAGTAACATTTTTCTGTAGAGTTTTTACCTAAAACATTCCACATAAATAGGAAGTATCACCGAAGCGAGGTTTGTTGTAGTATCATATCAAGCCATCTTGCCATATTTTATAAATTACTTTGGGATATAAAGGTAATACCTATATGTTATGTCGTGGGTTTGAATATCTCGTCGCCAATGTTACGACGACGTTATGGTGCAGATTGGTGTATAAATAGTATTACCCAAATAAATATTTGGATGTGATTATGTTCACACAGAACGTGCTCCGTACTACGCCAAGCGTAGATACGATGTTAGACAAATACAATAACCCAATACAAACGATCAACGTTGTTAACTGCCGACAGTTCACCCAGTTTCTTTATTTTATTGAAATGCGTCAGTTCACTTTTAGTCACGTGGGGATGATCAGGATCTTTCCACAACATTATAACTATTTAGACTTGCCATATCAATATCTCAAACAACATGAAACAGTCCATTGGGCAGTTAATCCTCCTCTACAACGGTATCTCTGAGCTTCGGTTAAACCCGACATTACCCACGGCTAACAGAAATTACGCCTCACACTCTATTCATAGCCACATCAGTACAGTGTCTGTATAGCCAGAGCTAGTGGAGGCTTTTTCTTCCACATAACATAGCTTCTGTTAAACCTGGCGTTTCCCACGGCTAACAAAACTTTTCTAAATGTTACGAATTCAACGGGTCTAAATATGGATCGAAACCGAAATCATAATCGAAATTTTTAACATAAAATAACAAGTAGTAATGTTACGCTTTCAACAATTCTAACTGTAAATCTAAATGATACTTCAGCATAATGAAACAATATCATAAAGATCTGTGAATTTATACATCAAAAGAGACACTTGAAAACTTAGGCCAAAGCTGTGGTACTTGTTTCGGCATTAGCAGAGACTCCATACACGTCTCTTGAGCTTAGGTGCTTGTTTATGGATGGTGTTCTTTGTTTTTAATTGGCCGCTTCTTATCAGACTCCAATGCAAGCTGCATTAACGAAAATATCTCCAACTCTCTTTCCTCCCATACTCTTCTAAATATGCACTAATGAACGTCTGTCAGAGTGTAACTCATTTTGGAGTCATGCTCGTATACTAGAATTAGTATTATTGCTATACACACAAACATCCGAAGCTGCATCCAAAAGCATGCCGTTTAGTCGCGCAGATTGATACATATTCACTCATCAGCGCGCTACATTAACTGGCTCACACATGCGTCGCCATTTATCTCAGTACTTTTTGCCGCTGATAAAACAATTGAATTAACAATCTGACTAGCTTCAAAACCCATCCAATACACCGACATCTCTCTACAGTTATTTACCAGCATAACAGGTCATTAAAGCCAGGAAAATATCTGGTCAGTTAATGGCAGCAGAAAGTCATAAAAGTGTCATCGCCTTTTCATGCACGTACAAAAAACATGCAGACATACAAACATACACACTCCTACACACGCATATATATATA
>NC_068981.1:131408005-131411143 GCF_001194135.2 Octopus bimaculoides
GTGTGTGTGTGTGTGTGTGTGTGTGTGTGTGTGCGTGTGTGTGTAAATACACAGACACATACACACAAATACATATTCATACACGTAGATATGTGTGTGTGCGTATAGATATATTGATAGATATGTGTATATATCTATTCGCTAATCATAACATTGAAATTATTTTAATTTCGTATTTTCTTAAGAAAATTTTAGTCCATCTTGTGTGTGCAGAAGTTTGTGAATGACTGATTCAACAAGGACAAAAATCTTATTGAGGACAGGTTATTATTGGAGAGATGTTCATAATTAAAACCTACTTCACTTGTGCTTCCGAGATTCTAATTTATGTTATAACTTGTTCGGGTTGTGGACATAACTATATAGGACAGACGAGTTGACTCTGAGACGGAGAACCACACTACATAAGGAACAGATCCGGTTCCCGCAATACAGACAGATTCCTTTGAGTGAACATATAGAGAGATGTGCAGATAATATCCAACCAAACTTCACAGTTTTCGCCATCTACCAGTGCAAAGAAACAATTTCTATACAAGAACGTTTAGATAAAGAAAATTTGTTCATCGAAAAATACAGAATGCGTCTAAATATGAACGCATAACCATCTTTGATCACAGTATATATTTTAATTCATAATCACATACTCATCACTGTACATATCATCTCACTACTTTAGCTTTTGAGTTTTTGTGTGTACATACTTATTTATCCCCTCCTCAAAAGATGAGCATGTACCTTCCCTGTCCCCAATAATGACGATCACCAATTACTTCCCCTTAGATTCTCCTATGTATTGAATCATTCATTCACAAACTTCTCCACACACAACATGGACTAAAATCTTAAGAAAATACGAAATTACAATAATTTCAATGTCATGATTAGCGAAAGAGAAACCGGTCGACAAACACAATATAAAATATATCAAAAAATATGTTAAAACTAAGTAAGGTGTGTGCATTTTCCTTCTTTTATTTTATATATATATATATATTTCGCATTACAACTCACCACGCGGGGATAATCGAAATTCCTCCCTTTTTGATACTATATATATATATATATATATATATATATATGTATGTATGTATGTATGTATATATATATATCAATTTATAAATTGATATATAAAAATATATATCAGAAGCGAACACGTACGTATACGAGTCCAACTGCTTGCTAGAAAGAGACGCTAATGTCTGAAAACTACCTAACATATCAACAAAAAAATAACACGCGTCGTACTCGTGCAAGTAAACTAAACAGATTCATGAAACGGTTCAATTACATATCAACTGATTTCAAGATTAAAGAGCAATCCCTTTTTCTCTCATCAGTGTAATACAACCAAGTCAATGCACATAACCATGAACAAGATACATTCTTGTGGAACAGAAGAAGCTCCGTACCGTAAATACGGTGTTCGTACTTATATACAGAATAAAAGTTCAAAATCTGGTATCGTTTATTTCAACTACGTGTTAATAACCGTATAGTTCAGTATTGAATAATTTTGGTTTGGGTGAAATGATATATTAAAAATAAATATCTTTTAATAAAAAAAGTTGAAGATGTAACTAAATATATATATATATACATACATACACATACACACACTTATAAACACGCATATACATATACGCATATACACACATATATATACATATATACACATACATGCGTATATATATATACGTATCTACATACATACACACATATGTATATACATATATATACATACTTATATACGCATGCATAACTTATACACTCCTCCACACGTATATACGTGTGTGCTCACGCACAGCCCTACATTAGTATACTTATATAAAAAGTATTACTATATAAAGATAGATAAGAAAGACGTAGCAGTAAGAGTAAACAAATAACAGAGTTAAGAGGTTACAACAAATATAAGAAGAGTGTCTAAGCAGGAGGCCGATGACATAATGTGATATCACTCAAAGAGTAGAGAGTTAGGAAGTTATAAACCGAATTATCATATATTTCGCTATTTATTGAGAACTGAGGTTGCAAATGCGTAAGCAGTAGGCCGATCGCCGATGACGTAATGCAACATATCACTCAAGCAATATCTAAAGGTTCAAATCTTTAAATATTCTTTTACCTCTCAGTGGACCCTATGAAATTGTACCTAGTCATTCCTTGCGTCCTACTTGTTACTGTGCCGAGATTGTACTGAACACTATAACTATACATACATACATGCATACATGTGCGTGTGTGTGTGTGTGTGTGTGTGTGTGTGTGTGTGTGTGTGTGTGTGTGTGTGTGTGTGTGTGTATTTACTAACAATACCCGTGGAAATTCTATGGCCCATCATTTGGTCCAATGCTCAGCCATAGACAGCTCCATAATCGATAATAATATCCAGTGACTTCCATTTCAATCTTTTGATTAATTTCTGGGAAATCTTGTTTATTTTCTCTGGTAATGCTTTCTCTTCTAACATGGTTTCTAATTCTGGCTCGTGCAAAATATTCTTGCTTGTCATAACCACAAATGTTTTGTCTTCTTCCTTGATTAACAATTCGCATTCTGTTTCCCTGTTAGACTCAACTTCGTCGTTCGTCATACAACACTTCCAGCTCCGTTTCTTGCTTTAATGTCATTTCTTTCTCGATTCTTTACTGACTATTCCTAATTCTTATATCTTCTTTCCAGTCTTTCCCTGTTTTCAATTGTTATATCGTCTTTGTTTTTCCCCAGACTTTTCTTGTTTCTTCTCTGCCTCTCAGCGATTCAATTCTCTCTATTGTGCCTTATGATCATCGTCCTCTGTATACGTATCAAACTACGTTTCGGTAGTAAAATAATTTAAGAAGCACTTACTAATGGTGAGCGCACATATGTACAAACACCACAGAAACACTTTCGCACACATACATACACATATAGCTAACTGTCGTCTATGTGTGTACAGTTGTGTATGTGCGTCAATAGCGTTCGTATGTATGTGTGTATGTGCCAGTAGTGTTCGTATGAATCTCTCTCTCCCTCTCTCTCTCTCTCTCTCTCTATCTCTCACTATCTCTCTCTCTCTCTATCTCTCTCTCTATCTCTATCTCTCACTATCTCTCTCTCTCTCTCTCTCTCTCTCTCTCTCTCTCTCTCTCT
>NC_068981.1:131411749-131412928 GCF_001194135.2 Octopus bimaculoides
TATATATATATATATATATATATATATATATATATATATATATATCACATATATATATATCACATTTATGTATCACATTTTGATTGAATCTTCCATGCGTTAACATGTACCTCCTTGCGACAATATAAACTTACATTTAATCAAGATATCCTTGGCCCGAAAATCAGCCTGCGGTATACACATCGCTAGAGTATTTAGCACTTCTGAGGTTCCGCTCGCTATGAAACATATGGAGCCCGTATCTTATTTACTCCATTTCATAATATATGCCTTTTATAGTATAGATATACACACACAAGCTGTGCCGACATAATGTAGAATAAATATAATAATAATAAAAATAATTCTTGGATGGAATTTACAAACATTTAATGCATCGCTACGCACGTTTTTAAAAGTAACATGTCTCCTAAGATCATAGTCCATATTCCTGGCATGATTACAGCGCAGTCTGTAGTATCCGTGGGCATCTTCATGGATTCATTTCTTCAGGCGACATAACATTAATGGATGTACAACAGGGAAGTTTATCCCTTTTTACCAGCATGACGGTTAAGCAAGTTATGTGTGTGTATCTGAGTGTATTTGGTAGGGAGGAGGAAAAGGTGATGGAAAGAGAGGAAGAAATATTAGTTATATGGGGATGGAAGTGATGTTCCGTTCTATGGTGCAACATTTCTTATAATGGACCGGTGGATCGTATGTTCCACTCCATCATGTCTGAACCTCCAGACGATGCATTAAATGTTTATAAATTCAATCAAAGAATTATTGTTATTATGTGTGTATGTGTGTGTGTGTGTGTGTGTGTGTATAGACACACGCGCACGCAAAAAACACACACACATACAGGGAAAGAGAGAGAGGGTGAGAACAAAATAAGCTTAGGTTAGATAACACCCACTAGTGCTCAAATGAATGTAAACTTCAACTCCAAATTCTTTATCCAGGACCAGCGCTTCGGGATCGTAAGTGGATATAAGACCAATCCTAATCGAGATGTTATAGCGGTTGTAAGGTAAATAAACTCAGTTAGGTTTCAGACATGTATTTGCATGTAGCACAAAATACAGATTATAAAATAAAGAAAAAAATTATGTATTTCTTTCATAATCAGTATTTTGTGTTCCATATAGATATACGTCTCGAGCCGAAGTGTGTTTTTTTTCTATATGTGTA
>NC_068981.1:131413028-131414907 GCF_001194135.2 Octopus bimaculoides
GAGAGAGAGAGAGAGAGAGAGAGAGAGATAGATTGACATAGCGTGTAGCATAATTATATATAGTGTGGACTAAGAGCCCCGTTGACAGGCCAGTGGTATTTATAAAGTGTCAAACACTTTCGGTATGCAAATTAGGGATTCCTTCATAGAGTAACTGCTGCATTTGTTGAGTATATAAACAGTTTCGCTGCTCGCTTCTCCGGAGTCTGTCAGAACGATCGAGACACCTCTGATGAAAACCCAATAAGGTTCGAAAACCGATCAAGGTTGTTCGTAATTTTTTTTATTTATCAGTCTGCGGAGAAATAGCTAAAATTTTCCCTGTTTATAATTATATCATATGTTACAAAAATATATTCACATGCATAACCATATAGAATATGTGAATACTATATAAATATAGATTATATATATACGTGTGCGTGGAGGTGTATTATATGCATAGGCGCAGGTGTGGCTGTGTGATAAGAAGCTTGCTTCTCAACCAGATGGTTCCGGGTTCAGTTCCACTTGGGCGTCTTCTATTATAGCATCAGGCCTACCAAATCCTTGTGCATAGATTTGGTAGACGGAAACTGAAAGAAGCCCGTCGTATATACAAGGGTACATAAGATATTTGAGGGCAGATTTATGTTTATAAAAAGAAAAACAGATATATAATAACAGATAATAACTTTATTGAACAAAAAATGCTATGAGGATAAAAATAAACGTTCTTTTCTATAATGTTATTCAATAAAGCCACCTTCAGCTTCAACAATTGCTTCTATATGAGATCTAAATGGTCTAAATACTCGAATCAGGTGGTCCTAGTTCATTTTGGATATTACTCTGACTATGGTAGCTTTCAAAGAATCTTTGGTGTTATGGGCGTGTTCATTGACCTCTCTCTCAACAACGCTCCACATGTTATAGTCCAATGGATTGAGATCTGGAGAATTAGGAGAGCAAATGTTAGAGGTTCTGTGATCATGAACATTTTCAGCCATCCATTCCTATATTACTAGAGCTATGTGTGATAGTGCAGAGTCTTACTGAAACATATGGCCTTCCATTGCATACACTGTCTATCTATGACTTAACAATTATTTCCAGGAACTCAATGCAGGCGGCAGAGTTAACTCTAAGGCCTTGCGGGAAGAAGTAAGGAGGCACACATGTCCTTCATTGCTGACAACCCCTAAACCCATAACAGTTGCAGGAAAATTTTGTATGCATAATACTTGGAACTTCAGAAGGGTCTGCACATAACCATATGTTATTTATTTTGTTAACTTTTTGATTTTGGGGTTTTTCTCGTTTGAGAACCGGTTTCTAACCTAGATACAAGGCTCCCTCATTGGAATTTCAACATCAATAATAGGGTATTTTTGGATTAACTGTCCGCTGCGGCCGCTCGTACGGCCAGGTCACATGATTTCACCTTTCCTTGGGCTTGTCGATGATACACGTCCAGCGGAGACATAGCAGCCGGTTGCCCCATCAACGATGTGTCCAATGTCACAAATAGCTTGTGGGCATACTATTCACGTAATCTGGACGTCTATCATTGTCAAGCCCAATGGAAGACGAGATCACGTGATCTTGCAGTCCCGGCAGCTGTATCGAACAGTTGTCTCCCGTCAAAGTTATAAGCACGAGTTCTTTTATGCACCACGAATCCATATGAAGGTAAATAAAGCAGTAAAACTGTGATCTAACTGGTATTAACACTGCTTTCGTCGTTATTAACTGTGTGTGTGTGTGTGTGTGTGTGTGTGTGTGTGTGTGTGTGTGTAAAAGCATATCACGTCACTACAGCTCTACACTTGGACACCTCTACACGCATACACACCCCAACCCCTTATACAATTCTCAATAGAGGCATAGAGTCCTATAC
>NC_068981.1:131416199-131426981 GCF_001194135.2 Octopus bimaculoides
TATATATATATATATTAATTGATTGATTAGTTAGTTGGTCGATTATTTGCTGCTTTATAGATTCTTTCATTAATATATTTAATAATGATTCAATTTATTCATTTATTCGCTGAGTCAGCAAAGTGCTCAATTAATTAATACATGAAGCGGCTATGGTTCGTTTTCAGTCGTCCTATAATTATCAATTGTGATTCCAATTAGAATGGAACTAATTCATGGAAACAGTTGGGGATAGAATACGATACGGTTTCTACATCGGTAACATCAATGTGGAATGGATGTGAAAGCCAAGAAGAGTCGTAAGTGTTGAAGTCATGGAAAAGTTTTATTTCAAAGAGTGGTATTGTGAAATGTTCTTGATATAGGAAGAGATAAGCTTACTATATTATATAATGCAGTGGCGAGAAGAGAACCACACCTCAGTGACAAATATTGTTTCAATAAAGGTTTCGAGTTTTGGTACAAGGATAGCAAGTTCATATGAAGAGGATAAATCAATTACGTCGACCCCAGTGTTCAACTAGTTCATATTTTATCGAACCCGATGGGATGAAAGTCAAAGTAAGCCTTGACGAAGTTTGAACTAATAATGTTCTCAAATTTTTAGTACGAGATTAGCAGTTCCGCAAGAGTGGGCAAGTCGATTGCAACAAGCTCAGAACTCAACTGGTAGTTATTTTATCACCCCCGAAAGGATAAAATGCAGAGTCGACCAGGGAAGACTTGAATTAGGAACGTAAAGATGGACGAAATTCTACTTAGCATTTTCCCGAGCGTGCTCACGATTCTGCCAGCTCACCGCTTTAGAATTTCAACTAATATTAGTTTCAAATTTTGGTACAAGGCCAGTTATTTCGGTTGAGGGTGTGAGTCGATTACATAGACCACAGTACTCAAATGGTACTTATTCGTCGACACCAGAGAATTTAAACTAATATTAGAATAGCAAGATTATGGTAAGTAAGGCGGTAATGTGACAGAATCGTTAGCACGCAGGACAAAATGCTTGGCGGCATTTCGCTCGTTTTTATGTTCTGGGTTTGAATTCCGCCGAGGTCCACTTTGCCTGTCATCCTTTCGAGGTCGATAAAATAAGTACTAGTTAAGTTTTGGGGTTGATGTAATCGACTTACTCCTCCCAGATATTGTTGGTCTTGTGCCAAAAGTTTAAAACCAATGATAGTATGGAAAGTATGGGCGATAACTTTCGACATCTCTAGGTCTTTTTTAGAACTCTTTAGCGAAGCATACGTTTCTTTGTACTCTGTCATATTAATGAGAGAATCATTATATTAATATACAATAATTCACATGAGTAAACCTCAAAAATTATCATAATGACTGAAATCAATTACCCAGAGACTTCTTGTGTACGAAATTTAATAATCAAATGTCGTCATAATTCAGAGAAGAGAAAGATATAATTAATTAATAATGCTTTCTTGTTTTCATCGTATAAGGATATTTAACTTATTAGGTATGCTTAATTAATTATCCCTCCGTCATCCTGATAATTTGTCATACCTTATCTTCTGCATTATTGAACATCGATATTTTGTAATTCTCTTATCGCTAATCTGGTAAGTAGTAAGAAAATAATTCTTCACTGGAAATAAGACCGAAATACGTTCAGTCTTATCACCACTACTTGCCAAAATCAGACTCAACTAATATTCGTTTCAAATTTTGGTACTAGGCCAGTAATTCAAGGGAGAGTATAAGTCGATTACATCGACCCCAATGTTCAACTGCTACTTATTTTATAGACTCCCAAAGGGTGAAATTCAAAGTCGACTCCGGCGGTATTTGAACGTTGAGCGTAAAGACGGGCGAAATACTGCTAAGCATTTTTCCCAGAGTGGAAACTATCTGCCAGCTCGCCGCCTAATATTAGTTTCGAATTTTTGGCACAAGGCCAGCAATTTTAGGAGACGGGTAAGGCAATTACATCGACCCTAGTGTTTAACTGGTACTTATTTTATCGACCCCGAAAGGATGAAATGCAAAGTCGACTTGGGTGGAGTTTGAACTCAGACGAAAAGACAGACGAAATACTGCTAAGCATTTTGCCCGGCGTGCTAAGTATTCTGCCAGTTCGCAGTCTTAAAGGCTTAACTAATATTAATAATTGAGCTGTTTTCTTCTCCGTACCGCATAAATATTGCTCATTAATTAGATTTTAACCGTTTCTCATTAAGTATTTCTAACTTGATCAGTCCTTAACTTGGTAGTCGTTGAAATATTCATTTGGATAATATTTTATTCGAGAAGCGGTTGCCTGGCAGAATCGTTAGTGCGTCAGATAAAAATACCTAATGGCATTACTTCCGGTCCTTTACGTTATGAATTCTAATTCCGCTAACGTCGATTTGTCTCTTTCAGTGTCAAGAAAATAAGTACAACTGAACACTGGGCTCCCTGTAATCAACTAAAACTCCTTCACTTAAAATTGCTGGCCTGGCGCCAAAATTTTAAGCTATTATTTTATTCTAGAGGGGTCAACGTTAACCGTGAATGAGCTATTGAAATCAAAGTTCCATAATTTGCTAGTTAAATCATTTTCATTCTCTCCTCTTACCAAATATTTCTTAATAATTATTTATTTTATTGGTTTTTTTTAGTTGACATGGTTGATACTTTCCACTCACAATATGTTCTTATGCCATAGTACTTAAGAAACATCATTATATCTTTTCAGGCCCTACTGCGATTTAAACATATTAGAGGTAATTAACATAATTTATTTGGCGGTAATATGACACTAGGGAATATTTCGATTTACTAGCATCACAGACTTCTACGACGTGGCAGTGCAAATACATTTTTTTAAAAATTGATGTACTTTTTTCCATAGATGAATTATAAAGTGTTTTAGAAATGTAGAGATGTATTTCACAAATACTGCAGACTTTTGTGTATTTGTAACTGTTATTTTTATGGTTGTTACTGTGCTTTCGATTTCTTTAACTGATTTAACAGCTTCCCTGAGAACAATATGTTTAATTTTGATTTTTTTATCACTGATTTGCTGCCCTGTTCTTTGCACCAGACATGATTTATAGGAACATTATTGAATAAGTAACAAATAACTCCATTTTTTAAAAACGATGTTTGAGATAAAATACAAAATACATATTACAATGTTCTACAAATCCCTAGTGCGTACCAAAAATATTTTACAATTCGTTATTACTGCTGATTTGTCTGAAATTCAATGAAAATTTATCTTAGATTTAAAAAAAAAGTCTTAAATAAATGTAGATTCTTAAAGTGTAAAATCCAAATACATTATTCGGTCTGCAGACACTAAGTCGCACCAAATTTCTTTGCATGCAGTTAATTTCTTTTATAGTTATATTAATACTTAGACTGTAAATATAGTTCCTTGTGCATTTCATAACAATATGTGGCATATGTGCAATTATGGGCATCACATCAGCAATTTATTTTCTATCCATTAATTAGATTAATATTTTACTTCATTCGCATGACTAAAGTTGTAAATAATAATTTATTTTCATTCATCAAAACACCAGAAGAGAACACAGTCTCTTAAATCCGTTCCAGGGTTTAATTGATACTGACAGTAACTTGAAACATTGCAAAATTCAAACTGTCCCGTTTTCTTCATATTCCGATGTAAATTAAACGTTATTGCTAGAACTGTAGTACAAGCAAATTGACGTGTCAAAGTTAAAAGTAATATTTTTTAAACAACAAAAGCCTATATCAGGTTGCATTTATTTTCAAAGTAGTTTTTGCTTGGGCAGAGATTTTACTTTATTTACATAGACGTATCTTATTTCTATACTGCCCACAAGCAGCTATACACAGAGGGGACAAACAAGGACAGACAAACGGATTAAGTCGATTATATCGACCCCAGTGCGTAACTGGTGCTTATTTAATCGACCCCAAAAGGATGAAAGGCAAAGTCGACCTCGGCGGAATTTGAACACAGAATGTAGCGGCAGACGAAATACTGCTAAGCATTTCGCCCGGCGTGCTAACGTTTCTGCCAGCTCGCCGCCTTACATAGACGTATTCATGTACGAAACGACGTAGCTTTCAGTGCTGGCTCTAAACTTTATAGAAAGTCTGTAAATTACACTTTAAAAATGAAGACAACGCACTGCTAACACAAAGTAGTATGCAGTATTCACATACAAGCCTTTAATATACTTGGTACAATATTATGATGGCAAAACGAAATACGGTGTCCCTACCAGCAATTAATATATACGTACCAGTTGCCAGGAATATGTCTAATATTTAAAATTGGTCTATCCAATTGTGTAACACCGCTAAACTTAGTGGCTATTTAAGCAATCTATTTGTGGGTGGTTAATGGCTCGCGAAGGAGCAATAACTCCTGAAATATGCATACACAGCCATTATCTTATTTACTGTCTTCGACTGCATTGTTTACACTGTCGTACGCGAAACGTCGTAACCTTTCAGGGCTGGCTCTAAATTCTGTAGTAAATCTGTAGAGACACACTTAAAAAAAATGAAAGATTTTATTGTTCAAATGTATTACTTCCTGTGACAGAATACCACAGAGTATGCCGCCGCTCATTTTCACTAAAATACTGTTGCGATTTTTTCTTGATTTTATAAGTAGTAAGTCGGACCACATTAATCTAAAAACTGCATTTATTTCTTACAGTCTTGACCTCTTAACAAACCTCTTTACTTCGGTTCTATGAAACATTTAGACGTGGAGGAATTTCAACCATGTTTCGTGGTCTGCTACCACAACAGCTCCTTTATAGGATCCAGTTATCTCAAGACATCATCAGGAGGAACCACGTCTGGTTTCGGCCCCTACTCCTCTACCGTTTTGACGTGCCCCCCCCCCCCTTTCGGAGGTGTCTTCAGCTCTGGTGTTGGGTGCATGTCTTCTTTCTTCTATTCCCTGGCCTCTTCGATGCAGCATCAACGAGTGTCAGCGTCCGACTGCCTGTCTTGTCAAATTCCCCTTTTTTATACCTGCTGCTAGGCTCCAGCAGGCTGCTCCAGCAGGCTGCCCTAGCAAGTTGTCACTCTTAACTCAATGTATTTGCATACAGCTTACATTTCTTGGTACAATATCCTGTAAAGTTCGTTACTGGTTAATGTACGGCCGTGAGTTACTGCATGATAATTCTGCAATTCAAATTCGATATCTTGATAGATAAATCAATTTCATTCTTCCTTATTCTTCATATCTATAATTTCCAGTCGCAGTCAGTAACATAGAAAGTGATGAACTCCAACAAAATGACTCGTCTTTAAAACATTATATAAATAGAAAAACTTCCGTGTTGACCCAACAATCCTTTAATGGCTACCGTACAAGTTCATGTTCGAAGAAATTCGCTCCTTACACTTCGTTGCTGATGTTGTTGTCGTCAGTGATAATGGTAGGATGGAGGGTTAGCTGCAAATCACTTTTGATCGAACAAAGCTATCATCACAGGTATTTCAGTCATAGTCATCATCCCTTCTGTTTTATAGACAAATTGTACTTTGGAGAACAATAACTACAGAACTACATTATCGTATGTGTCCTTCCATTTTGAAGACTCTAGTGCACTGATTTCCAAACAGTGTGCTTCACGGGTATCTAATTATGGTATGCATTTTTTTTTAAGTTTTTAGAAAACCCATACTTGTGTTTCAGCGTCATGACAACAAGCTGATTATTTTGTTATACACATCCATGTTTGATAAACAAAAAATGGTAAACAATGTTTTTCTATGACTATTTTTGTAAATTTATAACCTTAAAACATTGTTTTCCATTACTTGCGAGATGCACGAATAATTTATTTTATTTATTTATGTATTTATTTATTATAAAAGAATAAAAGATAGCTTTAGAGTATGATTTGAGGGAGATTTGGCAACTATAGCCAGCAGGTTGAGTGGCCATGTAGAAGTTCTCTCATTATTTTGCGGCTTGTTTTTTCTTTTTCTTCGTTTTATTCTGTGTTGAAATTTCTTTAATCACAATTTTCTTTCGACAACGATAATACCTTCAGATACATCTGATTTATAGCTTAATAATATACAGAATTACATTTCGACAGATTGGCACTAGTTGTTCAAGAACCAGACAATTGAATGTCATTAAACTCTCTTTAGAAAATAATTTTAACAACGCCTCTTCGTTGTCTGGATACAGCGAAGCCACCATTATTTACTCTTTTCATCAACTTTAATGACGACAGAAAAATAGAAGCAAAAAATAAAACAATAAATGAATGGCGAGCACACAGATACACACGATCTCAAAGACACGTACATACTTATACGTATGTATGTGTGAGTACACACAGTTAGGCACTAACAAATACATATTTCTGCTCATAAAGTTTGCATACACATAGATATATAAACACTTACGTACTGACTAGCAAAATTACACATATATCTACAATACAGACTTTCATATAATGTATAAAATGCAAATATAAGCGTACGCAAATTAATACACATGCAACACGAATATATGCTATACCCATGCAATACATACAAACACACATGCAGTTGAATATATACAGTACATTAGCAATAAATGCATGCGATATATATATATATCCACGCATACATACATTTTCGAGCAGATAGTAGGTCAAAATGCACTTTAAATTTCCAACCGCGAAGAGATAAACCCCACACACATACAATCATACATATATTATACACACACATATACATACATACATTTATATATATATATATATATATATATATATAATCATGTATATATATATATATATATATATATATATATACACGCACACATTATACCAGTGACTATGAGGGCGTTTGGTTATGTAACTGACTCAACACCAATCTTGAAATATAGGACTTCACAAAATCAGAAAGGATACTGCTAATTCGAAAATTACAATTAGAATACATGCATTTAAATAACAGTAAAGACGTATAAAGCATTCCAGAAATTTAGTCTGAAATATTCATACGTATGTATGTATATATATATATATATATATATATATATATATATATATATATATATATATATATATATATATATATGGACACATACAGACGTACGTAGATGACCGCTACATAGATAAAACGTACAAATTCATGCACGCAGTGAATTGCATACATACGCATACATATGAGTGTGTGTTCATACGTGTAAAAATACAAATATGGAAGCATACATGCAACATATATACATACATACATAATATTGGTTTCAAATTTTGGTACAAGGCCAGCAATTTCTGGAAGTGGGATAGGTCGATTACATCGACCCCAGTTTTCAACTGGTACTTATTTTATTGACCCCGAAAGGATGAAAGACAAAGTGGAATTTGGCGGAATTTGAATTCTGAACGTAAAATCGGAAGAAATGCCGCTAAGCATTTTATTCGACGCGATAACAATTCAGCCGTCTTGCCGTCTTACACACATATATATTTCCCATAATTTATTCGTGGACAACCGAAAGATCTCTGCCCGAAAATAGCTGGATTTAATTATATTTTCTGCTGATATTGGAATGGAGATTAGCCAAAAGAAATGCTCATATTTAACACCTGAACCTGAAAAAAAAATTGTTCCCCAAACTCAGACGTACGTAGATGACCGCTACATACTTGCTGTGTTCCACAAAATGAGTGCGACAAATACCTCGGTGATGATAAAAATATTTCATAAAATGGTACCGTGAACAATAAGAGAATAACCATAGAAAATTAATAGACTTCAAAATATTTGGTAATCAGAGCTTTCCTCTTACAAGAAGACAATATCCCTCGATGGATTTCATGTACTGATACCAACGTTTCGGATATTCGACTGGTCTAAGGAGGAAATTCACTCCATAGACATTAAAAGTCATAAGATCATGAGATTGACTGCAACTTTCCTCAGAAACAGACTGACTCTGTGAGAAGAAAAGAACGAAGAAAAGGTTTAAGGTCAGTAAAAATTGCATTCGAACGTTGTGTGATATCACTCAGACAACACCTGCTAAATAATAGCAGCAAAAATGAATACATCAACCATGAGTTGATAAATGAAGTGAATAAAATCCTGCAGGTCGGCAGTGAACTTCTCAAGAAATATTCATTTCCTGATGACCTATCTGAGAAGATAAACACTCGACAAAAACCACAAGAAGATAATAAATTGGTATGTTTCCTGTAAACTAGGGAATATTTACGTGATGTGTACGCCTGTTCTCAACTCGCGATGGCTACATCATATCACATCTTGATGGCTATATCACGTCAAATCTTGATGGCTGTGCCTTTGCAATCCAAGAGCAGAGCTAGCTACAAGACATCTCATGAACAAACAAAACAGCAAAGCCCTTAAACATTCGAAGATATAACTGCATATGTTAAATATGTCCCTTTCCTGTGGATGAAACAACGAGTGTAATCAACAGATGTCCAAACATTTCATCGAGTACTACCTTCCACTGCGACATTATGTTGTTGCTAAAACAATTTACTATGCCATCTGCAGAAAAGACTGTCTTGGGATAAATAAATAAATATATATATATATAACAACTCTGCTTTGGAATGCATACATACTTATCATAACACGGAATATTGTTGGAATATTCCCATCAAAACCTCTACCAAATACAAACGTAACAGACCTGGCATAGTTGTTTAGGACAAAAAGAAAAGTCATGTACAGTCATAAAGTGGGTTGCCCGACAGTTGTGAACATTTCTTCCAAGATCATAGATAACATTTATAAGCATCAGCTTGGAAACCTGAAACTTTACATTCATACCAATAATCATTGGTACACTCGATTAGTCACAATTTGGAGAGGCTAGGATTTCAAGCAAAAAGACCGGCTAACACGATCTTTAGAATACAATCAGTAAGTGGAATAGAATAGATACGCTGGTCAACACAATTAAATGTATTATACTCATTATGAATGCAAACCAATTTTTTTAGACTAATTTTTCATGCTGATTTCAAAATTTCACTCCATTTGTATGCAGCATGTATCAGTTTTTCAGTAGATACGTACAAATATTTACATATTTATAGATATGAAATCATTAACGTAATAAATAAGGGCATATTATTTTTAGAAAGTAAACGAGTTTATTGAGTAAAAAATCATAACTATCATTCTACAAAGAGCGAATGCACAAAAAATGGGTCAGACAAAACAGACAAAGTTAGAACAACAGAGAAACATTGTGATTTGGATTTCCTGCAGTGTTTATGATCTGGTTGATCACGGTAAAAGCAGTTGTCAGCCAGCATACTGTCATTCCGGAAGCCTTAGTACCGTTTCTCCATAGCACTAATGTCCTGGTGAAATCTTTCACCATGTTCATAAGACACTGCTCCAAGGTTATCTGCGAATAAATCCAGATGGGAATCCAAGAAGTGAACTTTCAGTGACATGCGACAACTCATTGCTGAGTAATATTTCAGAAGATTCTTAATGCCATCCTTGTAGTCCATTCCCTTCTTGTTGCCCAAGAGCTTCTCTAATTGAAAGCATTCCAGACAAGCAGTTCTAGTTCATCCAGTGTTGTCTTGAAGTTGACATCTTTGAGTACTTCTCTAATTTGGGGTCCGACAAAGATACCCTATTTCAACTTCGCCTGTGTGATTTTGGGAAGCTTTTCTACAATATACTCAAACCCTCTGGAATTTCTCTTCCCTAGTGTCTTTACAAACCGTTTCATCAGTCCAAGTTTTATGTGCAAAGGAGGCAATAAGACATTACATGGATTTACATGAGGTGTATTATTGACGCTAGGCACTCCTGGCTGGTATGATGTTCTTGTCTGCCAGTTTGATTCCGAATAATGCTTGTCAATTGCCTGACTATCCCATAGACACAAGAAACAACAGTATTTTGTAAAACCTGACTACATTCCCATTAACAGTCCAATGACTTTTTAAATCTCCACATATTTTCCATGAATATCTTTCATAGGTAATGACATGAAGTAAAAGTTCCATATATCATATGATTCATGAAGATGAACGGAGTGTGTAGTAGGAATGGAGGGCTTCAAATTATTATTATGGAGAAATACAGTTTTTGAACTTCGTTTTGAAGAGTCGATAAACAAATGCTACACTGCAGGATCATGATTTTGTCATAACCATTCGAACAATCCATCGATGTTACTGCAAAAGTAAAGCGGGCATTAAACAGAACAACACGTTTGTAGAACCACATTTCTCTACCGAAAATAAGTTATATGAACACCGTGCTCTAGCAGACACTTCTCTTTCAGTCTTGATGCCAAAAGTTTCGCTTTATCTTTTGAGAAGGATAGGTCTCTGACAAGGTCATTTAGTTCAGCTTTGGAAAATTTCTGAGGTTCAAAGCTATCGTCATCAGCCACGTAATCTTCTTGAGCAGCACTATCGGGACAGTCGGCATCATCATCTGATGTTTCAATACAATCATCTGGTGGAACTGGAATTGGCAGACTTCAATTGTGAGGCACAGGTCTCATTGCAGAATCCAAATTGGGATACACAATTTTGTATTTATTCTTCATAGAAAATCCTGAGACATTTACTTTGCAAAAGTCATTAAAACGATCTTTTGGCTCCCTCCATATCACTGGAATGGCAAAAGGCATGGACTTCTTATTATTGAACCAGTCACGTAAGCCATTTGAGCAAGCTGAGCAGATAAAATGTGGTGCCCATAACTCATCCTGATTTCCAAGACGACAGTCAAAGTATTGTCCACAGACATAACAAAACACATCAGGACGATTTCTACACTGTCTTGACATTGTTAACA
>NC_068981.1:131426991-131431991 GCF_001194135.2 Octopus bimaculoides
AAAACACCTATTTCATCAGACAAAACTTGATTGGCTAATTTAAGATGATGAAATATTGCATCTGAACTATGCAGCAATGAATAATGTAGTTTATTTTAAAGGTATGTTTCCATGATGTAAATGAAATACATGCATACACATCATTAATTGGAATTTCTATATAATGCATGAGCTAAAACCAAAAAACTTTCTCATCTTGAAAACTGTACGTGATGTCAAAAATCTAATTGTATATTTGAGATCAGCATTAAAAACTACACTAAGTACACCTTGACATATGCTTGATGAAAAATACTTGTTGACCAGTGTTATCAATGTCGTTATCTAAATTTCAATGATAGAACTTTTGTTTCTTTAAAAAAAACTTGTTCCCTAATTATAATAAGAATATGCATGCATATAAACATATATACATATATACATAAGCAAACATACAGACAGACAGACAGACGTACGTCAGGAAAAGTTGTGTTCTGTTATGGAAATCAGCTGCTCTCTGGACACCAGTGTGGTAGGGAAAATACAGGAGGAATGGGACATCTTTAGACCATTTATAAGGAGTTTGGAAATCCAGTACCAATGATAGACTTTCGGCATCATACCTTTTATTATTGGAGCGACAAGATCCATACGAACCTGTCTGGAACAAAGTATGATTAAACTTGTGTGATTGCGGGAAAAACGAAAATCCTTAATTCATACACTGCAAATGATCATGAAATCTGGCACTATGAAGATCTGCGAGACTTTCTTAAGATTTAATAAAATGATGAACAAAGCAAGATTCTTTTTGTTGCAGCCTAGCTATTAAGCAGGTGACCGGACAAAACTTATTCTATATTAAAAAAAGAAAGAGATCATACATACATACATACATACATACATACATACATACATACTTTCAACCTGAATGCATCATGGTTAAATACAATTGAGAGAGAATACTGTATCAACACTAATTGTCTGTGTTAACTACATCCCAAAGATGGCGCCTTGTCTCTTTGCTGGAAACCGGCTCCCTCCTCAGTGGGAGATTTATAATAATTAAAAAATAGATGAGACTTACATACCTACTTACATACTTGCACGCATACATAGATACATACATACGTACCTAAGTACGTACATACATGCATACATACATACATACATACATACATACATATATACATACATACATACGTACGTACGTACGTACGTACGTACGTACATGGCCATTTATGTGATGTCCAAACTACAATGAAAGATTTTGCTTGCGAATTGAGACACCTTCTTTACTGCATAGAAGTGTGAAAAATAAAATCAGAAATGTATGCGTGCATACGCAGAGACACGAGCGTGCATGCACATACACACACACACACACACACACACACACACACTCACACACATGCACACACACACTCATATACATACATACATGTTGCACTAGTTACTGTTATAGAGAGGCCCATAAAATCCTTGTTAATTATCCTAACACATGAAACTGTAAGCATAACGATATATCTATCTATCTATCTATCTATCTATCTATCTATAAAAACACACACGCGTGAAGGCGCGTGGCTTAGTGGTTAGAGCATTCCTTAGAATCTCGTTAGATTTCGAAATCTAACGAGATTCTAAGGATTTAATAATAGTTATGTATGTGTTTTTTCGTGTTTTGTTCGAATGGCAACCACTCCTGAAGAAGTGCCAAATGTCTAAATCCAATGGACCAGTCGCTGGATAAGTTTGGCACAGAAATGTTAACATAGAGTGGTGAATAAATCGATATATCGAATTTGAAGTCTCTGTCTCTTTTGAATATGAAAATTTAAAAGTTTAAAAACCTTATAATATAAATATAAACTGTGAGAACGACCCTTAAGGAATCTAGTTAATGATCCCCTAAGGTAAGTTCTTATGCTATATTGGTAACGGTTGCTACATCCTCTGGAAAATTATTATATATATATATATATATATATATATATATTGGGGGTATATTTATATATATGTATATCATATATGTATATCATATATGTATGTATGTATTAATATATATGTATGTGTGTATATGCGTGTGTATGTGTGTGTTTGGATATGTGTGTGTGTGTGTGTGTGTGTGTGTGTGCGTGCGTGTGTGTGTACTTATAATTGATTGATCGTTCAAAAGGAAATACTCCCAAAAGTAAGTTTCTCTCTCCACCCTCCCTCTTTCTCTCCTTCTCCCTCTTTCTCCTCTCTTTCTCTCTATCTCTCTATCTCTCTCTCTCTCTCTCTCTCTCACACACACACACTCTCTCTGATTCTCACTATCTGTCTCTGCCTCTCTTTCTCCCTCTCTCTCTCTCTTTGTCTGTACTTCCCTTTTTTTTTTATTTCGACGCTTTATATACTGCCGTTTCCTTTACATAAATCCACCAATTGTATATGCGATGTTCTATAATAATTGTATGCGATGCTCTATATCAGCAAGGAAATTCAATGTAACCTATAATTTCTTTATTGACGATCTTAAGATCTTACACTGGGAAATCCACACTACTGAGAGACAGCTAGATTTAATAACATTTTTAACTGTAATTTAACCAACAAAACATTCAAACCTAATAGCAGAACTTGCACAAACTGTATTGAATACCGAAGCATCCATATCAACGACTTATTCTCTCTGAACGTCTCTCGCTCTCTCTCTCTCTCGCTCTCTCTCTCTCTCGCTCTCTCTCTCTCGCTCTCTCTCTCTCGCTCTCTCTCTCTCTCTCTCTCTCTCTCTCTCTCTCTCTCTCTCTCTCTCTCTCTCTCTCTCTCTCTCTCTCTCTCTCTCTCTCTTTCCCTCTCTTTATATATATAGGTACATGCATACACACATGCATATATATACACTTACATATACATATATATATTGCGTTCTCTCTCTCCTTCTCCCACTCTCTTTTAATTCTTTGGTACTGATGTATTGATGAAAATATTTCAGTCAGTATTACTACGAACAAAAATGAAATTGCTAAGATGTATTGATGAAAATATTTCAGTCAGTATTACTACGAACAAAAATGAAATTGCTAAGTCTAAGAAACATATAAGCAGTGGAAATTTTTTTCTGACATAACAATGTCTCACAATGCATTTGAAGTGCCAGTTCTTGGAATAGTACTGAGGGTATATGTGGAGGCGCAATGGCCCAGTGGTTAGAGCAGCGGAATCGCGGTCATAGGATCGCGGTTTCGATCCCCAGACCGGGCGTTGTGAGTGTTTATTGAGCGAAAACACCTAAAAGCTCCACGAGGCTGCGGCAGGGGATGGTGGCGAACCCTGCTGTACTCTCCCACCACAACTTTCTCTCACTCTTACTTCCTGTTTCTGTTGTGTCTGTAATTCAAAGGGTCAGCCTTGTCACACTGTGTCACGCTGAATATCCCCGAGAACTACGTTAAGGGTACACGTGTCTGTGGAGTGCTCAGCCACTTGCACGTTAATTTCACGAGCAGGCTGTTCCATTGATCGGATCAACTGGAACCGTCGACGTCGTAAGCGATGGAGTGCCAACAACAAAAACAACTGAGGATATGAAATTAGACAAGAGATGCACTTTCTCTCAGTGACGTTAAAATTCTTTCTACTTATTATAGGCACAAGGCTCGAAATTTTGGGGGAGAGGGATAGGCGATTACAGCAAACCGAGTGCTTAATTGGTATTTATTTTATCGACCTCGAAAGGATGAAGGACAAATTCGACCCCAGCGGAATTTGAACTCAAAACCTAAGCCCGAAGAAATGCCGCTAAGCATTTTGTCCGGTGTGCTTACGATTTTGTCAGCTTTCCACCTGCATTGACATTAACATTAAGAACCCTTCACTAATAAATTATTGTAACGAAATAGTAATACTGATAGACTACTCACACCTGAAATAAACTTCGGAAGATGTTTAACATCAGTCCAGACAGTTTCTGATGGCCATCGCATAACACTCAGAAACAAGATACATCAACCCAGCATTCAAAATAAGGAAAACAATATTGTGTAAGCCATAAGGGAAGTTTTCGTGTTGAAAACTTGCAGATATCTTACGTGACCCAAGACCTAACTCCCTAGAGGATAAATAAACAACTAGATAGCTAAAAGCTATGTGTGGGTATGCACCCACCATCAGCTTGAGTATGGTGTCAACATCGATATCATCATCGACAGGAAGTGTAACCACTCTGGTATAGATTACTTTTACAACTTGTCATATTTCAAAGGTTATAGCTAAGTAATCCCGAAAACGAGAGACAGCTGTACAATAGCTCACGAACCACAGAGATAATGGGAAGCCATAGGATCCCATGATGCAACTGAAAGTAGCGTCAGTGTGTCGCATTTCAGTATATGACATTTAACATAATCCGTAGCTTAAAGAAAATGTCAATGAATTAGGTTCATAGCGGCGGCATGGTGTTGTGAAACCAAGATATACAATATTGCCTGTAGGAAACACTGCGCTGTGGTGACTATAAAAATACCACTGGTTAAGAATATATCCGCATACCTTCAGCACAAATAATGTTAATGCCAGCCTCTATGGATTCGCTGGACCTGCCAGAAATAGCAGCCAAATCTTATTTAAGTGACAGCTTTCCGTCTTCAAAAGTGGGTGATATATTGGATAGAATATCTCTAGATATCGAATATACTAGAAATAAACTGGAAATAGACGAAATGGTCATGAACGAAACACCTTTCGGTCTTAGCTTTGCATTGTCAGGGGCTAACAACTACCCCCCCCCCCAAAAAAAAGACACTGTTTGCATTGGAAAAGTTGCAAGAAAAACAAACGAAACAGTATGGAAAGTCTTTCATAAACTTCAACTTTTATACACAGAGTATAGATATACCTACAAAATTACAAAAATTGATCAAAAGAGGAGTAACTCGAGTTAGCCAATTTAGATAATTCATGTAGGTGATGTTGTATTACATGACATACATAACTAAATTCTCTGCAAATTGAAATTTGTCTTTAACGGGAAAATG
>NC_068981.1:131434626-131439387 GCF_001194135.2 Octopus bimaculoides
TATATTGAACACTCAATATTTCATCTACATTCAATACTTTCTTTCATGGTGCCATCCATTTTTATTTTATTTTATCTTATATTGTATATTGTATATTATATTATATATTGTATATTCCATATTCTATACCCCACATTAGTTCTGCAGGAATATAAATAAAACATAGAAAACAGACAGTGTTGGAACTCTTTTAAACAAAATAATATATTCCTCTATACACAATCATACAAAAAAAACCCACTTTTTTTGTATTTATTTTTACTCGCATATATATATATATATATATATATATATATACACATACATATGTGTGTGTGCGTTGCATGTGTTTGTATGTATATATATATATATGCACATACATATGTGAATTAACATATTAATATATGTGTTTGTATAAGGCGGCGAGCTGGCAGCAACGTTAGCACGCCGGGCGAAATGCTTCTCGGTATTTCGTCTGTCTATATGTTCTGAGTTCAAATTCTGCCGAGGTCGACTTCGCCTTTCATCCTTTCGGGGTCGATAAATTAAGTACCAGTTGCGTACTTGGATCGATTTAATCGACTGGCCCCCTCCCCCAGAATTTCGGGCCTTGTGCCTGAGTAGAAAAGAATATACTTGTTTGTGTGTGTGAGGTTAGAAAGAAAGTTCTGTCTCATTTAAAAATGGGAAACAGAGAAATGTTTCTTTTATATCTTAATTGGTATATCTAATCAAGATAAATATGCCCTTCATTATTGATAACACGATCCCATCTATTTCGTAAATTGTTAATCGCTCGAACGTAAAATTCTCCAGGTCTCGAGGCAAATATCATTTTTAACTTCTTCACAGTTAATATACTGCTTTCTCCCTAAACACTTCTGCAATAATCTGAAAAGATGAGAGTCAGAAAGAACAAGGTCAGGATGGTAAGTTGAATGAGGCAAAATTTCTACATTTAGTGCCATAAACTTTTTCTGAGTCACATGGGCAATGTGGTATTACATTCTCATGTAAGAGTAACAGCTTTTATGACTGATCAATTGTAAGTGCTTTTATTGTAAACTTTGTGCAATGCTTCCAAATGACAACAATACTTTTCCATATATACTGTTTCATTTTCGTTTAACATTTCGTGGTGGATGACACTGCCTCATGCCCCACCAAACATAGAGCATGACATTTTTTCAAGTGTTGTTCTGGTTTGAGCGCTAATTATTGTCATTTTTGTTATTATAGAAAACCTACATTTCATCACTTGTAATGACTCTACTCAGGAACGGTTCGATAGCAAGTCTACTCTTCAATGACGAGCGAAGAGCAACTCTTTAAGCTGAGAAGCAGTTTAATGATAAGGTATCCACTAGGTTTAGACACATTTCCCAATCCATGAAGCTGATCGAAATATGACTTGATTTGAATTGTTTTGTTAATTCTCATGCCATTTGTTTTGGATTTCGTCAGCTACCTGTTTTCAGAAGACAAATATTGACACAACTTGGTCAAACAGATCGAGAAGCTGCGAGAGGAAAATTTCCTGACCGAAACTGGCAAAATCACTGCTGGCATGTCCGAACAGTTAAAGTTTTATTTCAATAGACAGAACGAACATTTTTTGCCATTTCCATTGCTGAAGAGCCTCTTTTGAATATACGCAATATCGATACAGGTTTAATCTAAACTTGTTCTAAAAGGTTAAAATTCGATACTATGGTATAAAGTAATCTATAAAGGAAGAAAAAAAACAGAATCTAAAAACTGATGCTTATTTTGTTGTAAGTATTGAAAAAGGAAACTCAAAGTGATCGTGTCAAAAATGCGACAGAACTTTCTTTCCGGTCTAATATATTGTATACGGTCTAAGATCTCAACATATATATTGTAAAAGAATTATATTGTTAGTGTTCGTTTATCTTATTTCTTTTAAACATATTTAATAGCATTTCTACTATTATTATCAATATGTTTTACGTATTACTTTTATTGATGTATCTTCACTTAACCAAGTGAGAGCAATTACATTGAGAGAGCGGGAAGAAAGTAAGAAAATTTACTACTACTGATTCAAATCATGACGTCTTCAATTGACCTGGGAAAGATCATTAACAAAAACGTTTCCTGTTCTGAAATAGTAAACAAGATGTTGATTACTAAAGCACATCATTGCAGTCCAGTCAGCTAAGAAATTTCAACTCACGGAAATTGTCCCGTGAGGGAGAATGCAATGGTTAAGAAACATATTTAATAGTTGTATAATATTTTGAGGACGTAAAAGATTACGTTATGACTCCATTTTATTTTTTATTTTCTTTTGAATTCTGAGAAGGACATTTTCATACTGAAATATCAGATAATATGTTCTGTAATTTGTTAAAATAATTATACAACTAGGCTTTCTTATTTCATTTAAACATACACACCCGAGCACAAGCGCACAAAAACGCAACAAATGTATGCGTTAGTGTGTGTGTGTGTGTGTGTATCGCTGTGCTTGTGTTTATACCGTTGTAGACTGGTATCCCTTTATGTTATGTATCTTAGTGGTTTACTATATAGAAATCATTTTAAATATCAAACAATATATACTGGCAATATTATGAGCAAATAAAACTCTAGGGGGGGCAATGCCTCAGCGGGATCACAGTCCAATAATAGAAACAAATAAAAGAGCAAAATAATAACATGTATCGTTTGCTATATTTTAATATGTACTATGCTTGTATTTATATAAATTATATCAATTATGATTAAAATAGTTTGGCTTATGTTATGGAGATTTTAAATTTGTCTTTTAGTATTTCTATGCACTCTACAGCAGGACTGCATAAAAAGAATACATTTTTAAATTTTATTTCAATTTGATTGACTATCGCAGTCTACAGGGTGTTTATATGTATTATATATGTAATATATATGTATTATGTAATAATTAAACTATATATCATGCACTTTATCATGATCTGTTATAACCGTAATACGCCGGTTCGTGGAAAAGTTGTCATGCATGAAAGCTGTCTGTGGTACAAAAATGCTTGGAGACCGTTGATCTACAGCACCATGCTACAGTGCACACATATCGAATACTTACTATTTCATATCTAAAGATATGAGTCATTTCGTCAATTATTTGATGCAGATTATTGGTTTTAAATATTAACACAAGGCCAGCAATTTCGGTGCGGTGGGTAAGTCGATTACATCGACACCAGTGCTCAATTGGTATTATTTTATCAACCCTGAAAGGATTAAAGGCAAAGTCAACCTCGGCGAAATTTGAAACCAGAACATAACGGCGGACGAAATGCTGCTAAGCATTTTGTCCAGCGTGCTAACAATTCTGACAGCTCGCCGCCCTATTTGATGTAAAATGTTGAAGCAAGAATACAAAAAACAAAGACCAATATATATTTAGAATAAAAGCTCTGAAAACTTTCTAAATCTTGCCTAAAACAAAAACTAAAAAATAAGTCCGATTATAATGCAACGAATCGTAGAGGTCGTGAGGCAGTTTTGTCTTAGAGGAGTTGAATTACGCCCAGGGATGAGATATTAAACATTTTCTTGAGTTTTACGCTGATTTGTAAACTGCAGCAAGATGCATATTAATCATATCCTCAGCCCTCCAACGACGATATATGTAAGTGTTTGATGAAGATCAGGGAATTAGGTTGATGAAACTGTGGTGTAGATAAAAAAACAAACCTCATATATTGTGTTTCTGTTTACTTTACGTCAATATTTCATCGCTTGATGTTGATCTGAAGGGCATCTGGAAATGAGAGTGTGTTCTGGAAATTCGCAGCTCGCCAAAATATAGCAGAAATTAAAAAAGAAAAAACATGTTCTCAATAAATTCAAAAATAAAATATAGAATAATTAATTCCAGTAAAGTATATAACCAAGCAAGGATGTGTGGTTAAGAAGTTCTTTTTGCAAACACGTGGTTTGGGGTTCAGTCCCACTCTAGGGTTAGTATCTTCTACTATAAACCCCGGCTGACCAAAGCCATGTGAGTGAATTTGCTATCCAGAAATTGTGTGGGAGCCGGCCGTGTGTGTATGTGTGTGTATTTGTGTATGAGTGTATGTGTGTGTATTTGTGTGTGAGTGTATGTGTGTGTATATGTGTGTGTGTATGTGTGTGTGTACTCGCGTCTTCGTTTTTGTCTCCATACTACTTGACAACCAGTGTTAGTTTATTTACATTCCCCTAATTTAACGGTTCAGCAATGAATGCCCATGAAATATTTACCAAATTTTAAAAAGAAAATAAGAACCAAGGTCTATTTGTTTGACTGAACCCTTAAAGCCAGTGTCCCTGCATGGCCGCAGTCCAATGGCTGAAACAAGAAAAAAGAATAAAAGAAAAAATAGTCTTCCGGAATGGCGGTAAAGCCAATGTTAGATTCAGTTGTGGAATGAAGACGAGCCCCAAAACAACTTACCCTACAAAACTAATTAAAACGGGAAGCCATCATGCTAACTGACTGAACTCTCTCGTCCCTTTGACATGGATTCCTACATATGTATGTATATCATCATCATCATCGTCGTCGTTTAACGTCCGCTTTCCATGCTAGCATGGGTTGGACAATTTGACTGAGGACTGGTGGACCAGGAGGCGACACCAGGCTCCAATCTGATTTGGCAGAGTTTCTACAGCTGGATGCCCTTCCTAACGCCAACCACTCCGAGAGTGTAGTGGGTGCTTTTAAGTGCTACCGGCACGAGGGCCAGTCAGGCGGTACTGGCGACGGCCACGCTCGATATATATATATATATA
>NC_068981.1:131442465-131443377 GCF_001194135.2 Octopus bimaculoides
TATATATTATTATTATTATTATTATTATTATTATTATTATTATTTTTATTATTTAGATAGATAGGATGATAAATTGAATATTAATTCAATTTAAAACCAAGTAGCCTAGCATATAAAAAATCTGAAAATTCAGAAAAAATTGTAGTCGTTACGTAAGTACACAGCTAATTCTTTATTTTATATTTCTCGTTTTGTCCTGTTCTTGTGTTTTGCGAAATTTTTCTGGAGAACATTATTTTTCTTTGTGGTTGGGTCGTTGGTGACCTCCTTCTAGCATATTGGATGTCCACCTAGTGGTCATCCCTAGCGCCACTACACAAAGAAGATTGACTCGGTGGAACAGATGAGCTACTGGGAGAGACTACAAGAACTAATGCTGTACTCCCTAGAGACAAAGCGAGAAAAATATGCAGTGATATACATATGGAAGGTCCTAGAAGGTCTAGCTCCCAACTATGGAATTAAAAGCTATACCAACCACCGAACTGGACGGCACTGCATAATACCAAAAATCTTGTCTTCTCCATCTCGAATAAGAACCCAGCACCGCAACAGCCTGGGATTCCGAGATCTACAACAGTTCAACATCCTGTCAAAAAATCGCAGAAATCTGTATGGTGTAGATGTGGAGATCTTCAAAAGGTATCTGGACAGATTTCTGTTTGAAATCCCAGATGAACCCATATCGCGGTAGAAAGCACAAAGAAAAACGACTCCATCCAACTCATTACTTCATCAGAAACAGTGCAGAAAGGAAACCCAAACATACTGAAGGGCGAAGCTCCAGCATGGCCTCAGCCTTTGGCTGAAACCATTAAAAGATACATGTGCGTGTGTATATATATATATGTGTGTGTGTATATGTAAGTATATAAATATATATATATGTGTGTGTGTGTGTGTAAGTATATA
>NC_068981.1:131444001-131444905 GCF_001194135.2 Octopus bimaculoides
CGCTCTTCCGATCTTATATATATATATATAGGTTCAAAAAAACAATAACAAAAAAACAACAAAGTGAGGACGTGATACGGATAGTGTTATTGGACGCTCGGGAAAGGAAAGACACACACACATACATAATTTAGTATAATCTGAGTAATAACCTCATAACGTGCATTGCAAAGCTCCTGTGCCGTTATTGGCTACCACATACGACTAGCAGGATATTTTCCAAGGTTGGATAAACATATGAAACTCCGCTATCGTATGGGATGAAGATAACAATAAAATAACACGAAAATGAAAAATAGCATGCTTTAATAGCAAATCACGAGATTTATTTCTGTACCGAACTCCAGTTCATGTTGCTGAGTTTATATTTATGTATCTTTATACAAGAAGACTCTTTAGAATTACTATTTAAATATTTTTCAGCAACAGTTATCTGTAGGTGCTTCCTCATATTACAAAAGTAATATGATACAAATACAAAAGTAATGTGATATTACTTGTGTATTTTTTTATGTCACCCGGAATATAATGAAATGATTGGTGGAGAGTAATAAACATAGTATATATCTGAGGAAACTCAAAGAAATTCGACAGTGCTTGATCGCATTCCTCCTGAGAAATCACCTACAAACTGTTGTTGCTGAAACATTCTTAATTAGATAGTAATTCTAAAGAATACTCTTATATAATGATATATAAGTGTAACCTCAGCAACTTAAAAGTTGGTGTCCGGTGCAGAAACAAATGTTGTGATTTCCTATCAAAGCCTGCTATTTTCCATTTTCGTGTTATATTATTTTATGTATACATAGAATACACCCCCACATCACCCCACACCTTACCGCCATCCCACATCTTATCGCCATCCCGCACCCTACCTCCGTCCCCACATACAAACCCCCCC
>NC_068981.1:131445713-131446915 GCF_001194135.2 Octopus bimaculoides
TATACAGACAGGCAGACAGACAGGTAGACAGGCAGGCAGGCGGGCAGGCGGGCAGACAGACAGACAGACACACAGACAGAAAGAAAGACAGACAGACAGACAGATAGACAGACAGACAGATAGATAGATAGATAGATAGATAGATAGATAGATAGATAGATAGATAGAATCTTGTGTGTTCAGTTATTTGTACAACTACTCTAGTCGTACATATACATACATACATTCATACATACATACATACATACATACATACATTCATACATACATACATACATCCATCCATCCATCCATCCATCCATACATACATACATACATACATACATACATACATACATACATACATACTTAAGTATATACAAACATCACAACGCTACACCACGTTGTTTGTTATATTCAATGTGTCTTCCAGTGTATCATCATTTGTATGCCACGTACACGGAAAGCTGAGTAAACTCGAATTTCACTTCCTTTCAGCAGGACCCTGGCCTCCACGCCATCTGCAAAATTTCTCTCGTAATCAGACAGTAAAATCTTTGAAAATTTACATCCCATTCCCTCTTACTATTCTTCATGCAAATGAGTCCAAACATATGTTCCTTTTCGCTTTACTACTCTTTATACACAACGTTGACGTTTTCTTAGCTCTATCATTAAAACAGTTCTTGATCAAAGAGTAAATTACATTATATTTGCTTAATATGTAGCAGACTACAATACTTCTACTTTGAAAGCATTTGAATATTTCTGCATTTCAATTTTATTGATGTTGATGCATCATCATGAATTGCAGGTAATACATATTTACAATGCTGTCTCAAGTTTCATTGCATTATCGTCCAGAGTTAGCATTTTGCCACGCCAGTCAATAACACCCACGTTTCTTCAGGCGTCCACACTTTACAATATTAAGGTTTCAAGAAGTATAAATCAATGGACAATAATCCAGAACGTTGTTAAGTCATCATTAACGCCAACAGACAGCAGACATCTTAGTTAAATAAATAGATAAATAAATGAATAAATAAACGACGTGGTTGTGTGATAAGACATTTGCGTCCTGACCACATGGATCAGGGTTCAGTCCCACTGCATGACTCCTTCGGCAAGTGTTTTCTAATATAGTTCCGGGCCGACCAAAGCCTTGAGGGTGAATTCGCTGAACGGAAAGTGAAAAAATTCCTTCCGTCATAATGTGTGTG
>NC_068981.1:131446925-131447651 GCF_001194135.2 Octopus bimaculoides
TGTGTGTGTGTGTGTGTGTGTGTGTGTGTGTGTGTGTGTGTGTGTGTGTGTGTGTTTGTATATGTATATCTCTATGTATACATATATTTATACACACACATATATATAAATATGTATCTACGTATACGTATATATACATATATTTCTATATATACATGTATGTAAGTATATTTACGTATGTGTCTGTATTTGGACGCCACCACGGTTTGACAACTGGTATTAATTACTTAACAGTTCGGTATAAAAGCAAAGCGCTGGGGTCGACTTGTTCACCTAAGCCCTTCAAGTGGTGCTCCAGCATGGCTGCAGTCCAGTGACTGAAATAAATAAAAGAAAAGAGAAATAAATAAACGTTTAGGCATAGGCATGGCTGTATGGTAAGAAGCTTGCTTCCCAACCACATGGTAGTGGGTTCAGTTTCACAGCGTAGCACCTTGGCCAAGTGTCTTCTACTATATCTTCGGGCCGACCAAAACCTTGTGAGTGAATTTGCTTGATGGAAACTGCGTGACTGTGTGGTAAGAAGCTTGAAGCATGCTTTCCAGCGACGTGGTTCCGGGCTCAGTCTCAATGCGTGACACCTTGGGCAAGTGTCTTCTACTATAGCCTCGGGCCGACCAAAGCTTTGTGAATGGATTTGGTAGACGGAAACTGAGAGAAGCCCGTCGTGTGTGTATGTGTGTGTGTGTGTGTGTGTGACCCACTACCGCTTGACAACCGGTGTTG
>NC_068981.1:131447661-131448279 GCF_001194135.2 Octopus bimaculoides
CCGGTGTTGGCATGTGTGTGTGTGTTTGTGTGTGTGTCCCACGACCACTTGACAACCAGTATGTGTATGTCCTGTAACTTAGAGGTTCGGCAAAAGAGGCCAATAGAATAAGTACCAAACTTTTAAAAAAAGTACTGGGGTCGATTCATTCAACTAAAATTGTTCAAGGTGGTACTCCAGCATGGCAGCAGTTTAATGACTGAAACAAATAAAAGAGTGAAAAAGTATATGTATGAATGTATCAATATATGTATTATGTATGTATTATGAATGCGTGTATTTATGCGTGCGTGTGTGTGGGGGGGGGGGCTGTATATGTGTGTGCGTGTGCGTGCATGCGTGTGTGTGTGTGTAACTTTATATACAGGATGGAACATAAAACGCTGCCCATAAGTTGCGTACGAATTTTTTTAATGTTTCTAATTGTATTTATTACAAAGTTTCGAATTACAATTTAAAATAACTTTTAGGCAGCTAATGGCCCACCCTATAAATGTCTGAGTATACATACATACATACATACATACATACATATCTATCTTTCTTATATTTATAATACATATATGTATGCATATATATATATATATATATATATATATATATATATATATATATATA
>NC_068981.1:131449459-131452279 GCF_001194135.2 Octopus bimaculoides
ACACACACACACACATATATATATATATATATGAGGATATGTATACATTATGTCACATATGTATGTGTGTGTGTGTGTGTCTGTCTGTCTGTCTGTCTGTCTGTCTGTCTGTCTGTCTGTCTGTCTGCACATACACACATAGTTGGACAAAATACACTTATGCAACCATCTCTCACTTTACGGAAGCGTTGTGTTCCTGAAAATCTTGAATAATATTGGATTCTGTAAACTGAAACCTATTTTCCATTTCTATTGTAAAATGAAAGTCGAGCGAACTTCCATGTAATACGGAATGTTGAATACGTAGCAAGTCAGTGGGAATTGCGTTTCGCATTACAGAATACTACGTCACGGCAAGAGTTTCAGGAATGCAACATTTCTGTAATGTGGGGTATGCCTCATATATACGGTGTGTCATGGCTAAGTGGACGAATTGTTATGTCTCCTTTTATTAGGAGCAGTTTGATGTGCTGGAGAACAATAAACGGCGTTGGAGAACATAAAGATTGGAATTGTAGGTGATTAAAAGTTAGTTGACATGCAGGACTGGGAGTCATCTGGATACTGGAAAAGAGTTATCTATACCATGATGATTCGCGATGGGTATCAAAATACTGACATTATGACTGCTGCCGAATCTCTGTGGACACTGTAAAGACTAAGATGTTATATGGACATCAAGAAAACCCAGTTCCTTCAAGTGAGGTTGACGTCATGCTGCCCCATGTCTTTGAACAGTACCTTAGGCTCAAATCAGCTATGTGAAGCTGCGTGAGACTTTGGTCAAACGCTGACTGATTGCTACTGCTAGAATGCCATACGTGTGGCAGGGAAATTCGGTTCCTGGGCATGCTTCCGGAAGGAGTCAGAAGAGGTTGTCGGAGAATTCCTTCAACTTCACCAGCTCGATTTTTGGCCTCCTAATTCCCTCGACTATAGTCCCTGGATTACTATGTGAGGGGCGCGGTTGAGAAAGAGAGCAACCATTCTACCTGTAACACAAACGCTGAGCTGGTGGCCAAAATCAAGGAGATGCTTGAAAGTTTTCCCAGTGATACAGGGAGGAATGCATGCACCAGGTTCCCGGAGTCCTCTTGGAGCTGTGGTGGAAGCTGAAGGTGGCTACTTTAAGTATGCTTTTATATCCCAGCGTCAATCTAGTAGAATGCTTCCCAACCATTTTTTGCCTATGGATCCCTTTGATTCCTATTTTACTCTACTGGACCTCCATAGCCATTCGATGCTTTCTTTTTTTAAAATCCAATTGCATTTTTATAATTAAATATTATTAAGAATTGTATAAAAAAAAGTATTTTGTGTATTGTAGACGTATAAGCAATTTATTGCACATAAATTCTGACAAAAAAAACCCCCACTTATGTGGATCCCCCAAAAACCATGTAGATCCTCAAAAAACCATGTAGATCCCCCCAAAACCATGTAGATCCCCCAAGGGCCATGTAGATCCCCCAAGGGCCATGTGGATCCCGGCTGAGAACCATTGATCTTGTTGATATTTTTAACATTCTAAAAATATTTTTATTTTTGCATGGAATGATGTGTTTCCTTTTCATTTTATGCAACTGTCAAATTTAACCCGAACAGCCTGTAAATAGTGGAAGAATATATGTGGTAAATACAGTAAATTATTTGACCTTCGAAATCAGCAATATCTATCAATGGGTTAACTTGCACTTTTCCAGAAAATCTGCTATCTTTTCCTGTCAGGTAAATGAACCCGTAAATGAACACAGGCAATTTAGAACAAAGTTCCCTGCTTATAAAATGTAAAATACCCACAATAAATTTTAACTCACAATCAATTTATCACGTACGCATATTCTGTTACAGCAGCAGTTTCAAGCATTGATATAAACCAATGCTTTCGCAAAAGCAACCAATTAGAAATAAAATACTAAATAATAATAATAATAATAATAATAATAATAATAATGAATATAATTTTTGTTAATACATAGGCGTTGACCTCAGAATACTGACCGCGCCCTTGTTTCCTAAATGGCGATAATGTAGCCATTCCTTTTGGGAATGAACAAATTGTATCGTTGAGATTAACCGCCATAAAGTGTTCCAGATTTAATTGAATAAATGCAGTCGGGGTAATAGTTTAAAGAAAATGAAGACGAGGTATAAACGTGTTTGCAACCCAACCATAAGAAAAAGCATAATCATCTCATTGGTAAATAATATAAAGGAGGGGGTAATACATAAGAATGAGTAAAAGTTGCCGATTTTGAAGAGATGGAATTTTTTACTTCAGAAATTTTTGAAATAACGTTATCATAATGACCGATGAAATGTGGCTAGCTGGCAGAAACGTTTCTGTGCCAGACAATACTAAGCGGCATTTCTTCCGGTCTTACCTTCTAAGTTCAAATTCCGCTGAGGTCAACTTTAACTTTCATCTTTTCTAGGTCGAGGAAATAAATACGTAGTTGAGTATTGAGGTCGATGTAATCGACCAGCCCCTCCTCCAAAATTTCAGGCCTTGTACCTATAGAAGAAATGATGGATCTTTTTTAAAACGGGGGCCACATTTTTCATTAACGAAACACTTTGAAACTTGGAACAGTGGTAGAATGTGTCATATAAAACATCTTTTTCTCTTAGTCTTCTTAAAAAAAAAAGAAATCCATAAATTATTCCATGTTAAAGTTGTCGTATTTCTGTAATTTCAACCAATCACTGACGTCCATTCAGCCGATATACATTAAGTGCCGACTACATAAACAAACGATTCTGAAACAATTAACCCTAACCCTAACCCTAACCCTAACCCTAACCCTAACCCTAACCCTA
>NC_068981.1:131452534-131455603 GCF_001194135.2 Octopus bimaculoides
TTTCTGTTCTATAACACAAAATAGATAAGTATACGAAGTTTGAAAGTCTTTCGGTACCAAAAACACTACGTAAAACATTAATGAAAAATGTGGCCCCCGTTTTAAAAAAGATCCGAAATGATTATTATAACAGATGAAAGGTGACTAGCCGGCCGAATTGGTGCCTTGACTGACAAAATGCTTAGCGGCCTTTCTTCTGGCCTTACTTTCTGAGTTCAAATTCCATTGAGGTTGGTTTTGCCTTTCATCCTTTCGAGATCGATTAAATAGAGTACCAATTAACTACTGCAGTCAATGTAATCGATTTCCCTCAAAATCGTTAGCCAAAACTAGAAAGAATTATTATGACCAATGAAAATTTCCACGACGTTTGTTTTACCATATCCTATTAGATAGTAATTTGGTGGCTAATTTTTCATGGCTAATCCATTAAATTGTCTTCGTGTTTTTTTTTTTGCCTAGAAATTAACAGGTCCACCAGAATATTCTATATCCACGAAACAACATCATGAAATTTGAGCAGGACGGTCACATCTTATTCTTAATTTATATATTATTATTCAGGTTGATTGCGTAGAAAATGCCACTCAAAATTTTGAAAGATATATTATGTATTTTGCGCAGGTTAAGACTAGTAAAAAAATTTATCTAATAGAAAGCTAGCAATGTCAGGATAATAATAAGAATTTGTATCAACATTTAGTCTGAACATTTATAGCAATGAACCAATGAGAGGAGCATATAAACTGCCATTCGACCTGGTAGAAATAACAGCTAAATCTGTTTTTGATCATAAGTCTGGTTTAACATCTTTAGCAAAAAATAGGGAGACCACAGTGTAAAATGTTGTTTCTAATATACAAAGGTATACAAATATACGGGATGGTCATTGCTGGTATGCCTTTAACCATGGGCCTCCTTTGCCTAGAGATAAACAACAACAGCTAAATACCATCAACATTAATTATAGAGAGTAACTTACTCTAAAGCTGTTGATGCTAACTACTAAAACAGTGTCAATAATTTTATGTTTGGATAAATGGACGTCAACGAAGTTTAGAATAATTAAGCTAGAATTTCCTCATACTTTAGGTTAAAAGCAAAATTTCCGCATTTATTGAAGGAAATTTCATTCATCAGAAATAATGTGTGCAGTCTGAATGAAGCTATTGAAAAACCTAATGTTGAGTTAAATGAGGTTTTTATGCTTTCTAGGCATTTCAGTGCTACTTCCTGTTGTGGTACCAGTCAGACCGGAAGAAGACCGAGAACGAACTTAGTTTCTCATTCATTATCTTCTAGTCTTCCTGGACACTTCCCTATTACTAATAATTACTCTGTTTTCATTAAATAGCACGGCTTTAATGAAGACTTGTTTAGATTAACATTTACTCCCACAAACCGTCTCTAGTCAGTTGACTGTAGCCACCTTTACAGCATATCACAGTACATCAAAGTACATCGTTGTACAGTAAGATGTCGCACGGTACATTAAGTAACAGTAATGCGCAATATTATACGGTGTTAGACAATAATACTGAAATTACTCGATTTCTATAACAGCACAAATAATATTTATTTCATATGTTTGTATAGGATTAAACCAGGGGTTGGGGGAACTTTTTTAACCAATTACCCCAAAATATATTCATTTACGCCGACGTTATCCTCTTGATTTGAAAGGAAGGAAATCATAGATTCTTTGAATTCAAAAGGTTTATTGGATCCATTTTACTGAATCTACTTATATGAATCTATTTACGCGTCTTTTACATTGAACAAATGCAGTATTGCCAGAAGAAACATTTTTGTATCAAGGAACACGTTTTTTATGTAATTTTACTTATGTCTAATGAGTCTTCATTACCCCCAAGAATTTAATTTTTACCCCGGTTCGCCGACCCCTGGATTAAATGTATTGGGGAGATTAGAATACGAGGTGCAGCACCTTAACAAAACCTTCCTAAAATAAAAATTTACCAAAGAAATAATAATAATAATAATCTCTAATTTCTTCTATATTTTTAGAAATGTTCATTTATAGTAATGTTGCATAAATTGAACGTTTATATCTTGTGAATAGCATACGAACTACAGATGATCGAGTTATGAGGATAACGAACTACAAGTTCGATGAATCTTTCATTTGCGATACATTTTATCTTTAGCTAAAATATTCATCTCTTGAATAATACAGGGAAGTAACGTAACTCACTTTATATCGGGACCTGGGTCTCTATAATATTGATTTCAGCAATACTGGGGGAGGCGGTAAGTCGATTACACCGACCACAGTGCTCAACTGGTACTTATTTTATAAACCTCGAAAGGATAAAAGGCAAAATCGACCTCGGCGGAATTTGAACTCAGAACGTAAAGACGGACGAAACCTCGCTTAGCATTTTGCCCGGCCTGCTAACAATTCTGCTAGCCCACAGCCTTGGTTTTTAAAAAGTGGCCAGAAAGCCGTTACAGAGAATCGAACGCTGTACCTCTCTAATTCCGGCTGAGCGCTCTGTACTACGGGTGTCTCTATAATATTAATGGGAGTTTTTATAGCTTACAGTTCTCAGTTCAACTCTTTGATGAATAAGATAATCAGTAGGATTGATAAGAAAGTTAGTGATAATTTTCGTTGATATGATTTGAAATGGAAATATCAGCAGCAAATAAAAACCATTTTATTCCAAATATTTTTCTTCCTGTTTTTTTTTCTTTTTTCCTTCTTTCTTTTTTCCTCAGTATCCTCCATATGCTTGGTTAAGAACGACATAAGCTCCACCAAGTTAAAACAACGAACATTAGTGTTTAACAAGGAAAATATAACCATACATAAAATAGATAGTTCTTTCATTTAACGGAAATGAAACCTGTTTTTAAATACGGTCAACGACCTGAAGCACACGTCAGATTGACGTCAGTTTATCGTTCCACCTCTATCAAACCATTTGCGTTCACTTTTGTCGTTTTGCCCTGGTGTCAGATATAAAGTGTCAGGTTGGTTCAGTGTCGAGAGAGTGACAAACAGATGATAGATAGATAGATAGATAGATAGATAGATAGATAGAT
>NC_068981.1:131455703-131456751 GCF_001194135.2 Octopus bimaculoides
CTGTAGTCGACAGTGGATTGCTAGACGCTGTTCTACACTGATTACTAGAATTAAAGATTGCTAGTGTGCGACACGGAATACGAACTTATTCCAGTAACAGTTAAAATCTTTCAGGAGATCCATTCCTCTCGATTTGTGAAGATGAAGAATTATGGCTTAAGTCTCGTGAAGCCAAGACTATGGTTTTTACATAATTGTCAGCTAAAAATACCCACGATAGTTGACTGTAGCAGAATGTTCTAAAATTTATTCGAAAGTGAGTAATTTTGGTAAGATTCTGTTGCAAAGTCTACTCTGACGTAAAATTGGTGCATCAAATTCTTCTGTATTCTTCGAAGTAAGACTTCGAAGGTTTAGGTTGTATAATGTTGTTTATTCATTTTTTTTTCTCATCTTATGTCTGTGCACTTTGATATTTGTATGAATACATACACATCTGTGTATATGTGTGTGTATGTGTGAGTTTGTGCATGTGTGTGTGTGTATATGTGTGTGCGTGTGTGTGTGTATAAGCTTGTGTATGTGTGCGCGTGCGCACGTGTGGCACCTTGGGCAAATGTCTTCTACACTAGGCTCAGGCTGACTAAAGCCTTCTGAATGGATGTGGTTGTTGGAAACTAAAAGAAGTTGTTAAGCAACTTCAATATTGAGTGGTGCCACAATTTATGAGCTACAGAGCAAATGTATGAAAAATAAGGATGAACGCAAATATATATTTTATACTTTCCACGCGTCTTGCATTGTTATGGTAGTTTGGAGCTCAGCAATAGATGTTCGGAGTGCATTTGGATCTATGTATTTATGTATATATAGATCAACACAGTTTGATTCAGACTCCTTCGTACTATGAGTTTCAAGCGTGTAGCTAGTCTTCGGCCATTGGAGTCTGAATGAGAGTTCACTCACATACACAGAGAAGAAGGTACACACGCGCACACACGTATGCGCACATATACACACACACACATACAGACTGACAGACAGACAGACAGACAGACAGACAGACAGATAGATAGATAAGCACATACCTATACACACACACACGCAC
>NC_068981.1:131457124-131458733 GCF_001194135.2 Octopus bimaculoides
ATATATAATCAGAAAATGGAGGAAACCTCAGATTAACAAACACATCGATTAGACCACATTTATAGCTTATTTTTTAATATGCAAAGCATGACATAACAAGTAGGCGAGGTAAGAAATTTTATGGCCGTTTCCGCATCCGTTGCCAAGCGCTATCTATAAATAATTGCGAAATTAAAATTCTTCATCTTCATAGGACATTCGAATTAAGGCACGGAGCTTCATCAGAGTAAAAAATAAAAGCATCCAATATAAACAAAAAGAAAAACGAATAGGAAAGAAAACATGGCCTAGAGAAGAAGTCTAGAAGCCTAATATGTTAAACGCATATAATCTACCATTCTTGGGGCTACGAGGTCCGTAGGTAAAAAAGCGAGCTAGTAATGGTCTAGGGTATACTACAATTTATCTACGAGTAGTTTCTGTCTTTCTGTCTATTACCATCTTGCTGCGTAAACTAGCGAACCAATCTTCACGAAATTTTGCATACATGTTAAATAACATCCATTTCAATAATAAGCTAATTGGATTTCAAGAAAAATCTAAAATGTGCCCCTTTGTGGGGTTGGGCAAACTATATGATAAAATGAGAAGGGTGCAAAGAGTATTAGTCTGAGGGGAAAATGGTGGCAGAGTGAGTGTGACTGATATCGGGGAAGGGAAGAACAGCGTTGTGTTAGCGACAAGTATGGAGTGGCAATGGGATAATAACGTTAATACAGCTGTCATATAGACTTACTTTCGTAAATAAATACACACACACATGCACATGGATAACTTTTAAAACGCCAAGGAAGGGAAAGAAAGATGGGTGTGAAGAATGCGTACCTTTAAGAAAATAGAGGATAGGTGGCTTTTCTGCTGGCTATCGCAAAAAAAACACTCACACATAGACACATACACATACACACATACATACATACATACATATACATACATACGTACGTACATACATATGTCTATTATACTCCACTTTAAACTCGTGATAACTTGTGTGTACGTTTGTAAATGTGTGTGCGTGTGTGTGTATGTGTGTATATGTGTGCGTGTGTGTGTGTGTATGTGTGTGGCCTCCTATAACTGCCTGTCTCACTACTTTTGTAGGGTCTTCTCTGTTGCTGTCATATATTGTAAAATTTTTAAATTACGTCAAAATTTTCAAATTTGGTATATTAAAATAATTTTCCACTCTAAATCCGATTTTGCTATTTATTTGTTCCAGAAGAATTGAAGGAAAATGTTACTGAGGTTTAAATTTAATCAATTTTACCTAATCAGAAAGCAGGATTTGGAAGCTGGCATTTTCTGCATGATAGCTGTCTATTACAAAATGAAAGCAAAATCATTGCGAGGAAGAACTATTGTTAAACAAACGAAAGCAAAGCATTTACGATGACCAAAATTGTAAGAACTGGAGTTTAAATAAGTTTTAATGAATAAAGTCATGTGAAACGGTCGAACAGACATGTAAATAATTTAAAAAGGAAAAAATCCTCGACAAAGTTTTTTTGCGAAAAATTGCACAAATCCGACCTGATCAAGAGGCCTAACTGTCGGAGAAGGCATGGTCTAACATGGGATAAGCACAAATTTATATAAGACATTCTACTGT
>NC_068981.1:131458977-131462268 GCF_001194135.2 Octopus bimaculoides
GAGAACAAACTGAAACCACGTTTTTTACGAAGCAAATTGTATAAATTTTGAGCCACGGCCTGCAACTCTATACATTTTCTTTCTCAGAAGAAGAGCATACACTCGAAATATCAGATTTTATCACTGTAAATGAACTCATTGAAATCTCTTAGTATAAATTTATATTTGAATATCTAGAACATTATTTAATGTAACTTGATGCAAATCATTACCACTTTCCCTAGGATTCTGGATTTTACAGAATCAACAAGTAAAAGTTGATTATTAATCTGCGGGGAAGTCTGAACGTGCTCCTTTGACCTGCTAGAAATAGCAGCCAACTCACAATTATATCACAGAGATTAAAACAATAACGTAAATTTTCATTATTTTGTGTTAAATTTGTATTATTTATTAAACTTTGTCTGAAGAATTACGGATAGGAAATTCTAGATATTTTTTCTACGTGTAATGAAACATGTGTCACATGCAATTAAAAATGGACCAAGTTTTTTCCCCAGTCTTTCTGTTTTAATGTGTAATTATTCTGCAAAAAGAATTCACTAGAAATTCCAGTTGCTATGTATGTCTCATTCAAAATAAAAAATCTAAATCCAAACCTTTTGAAAATGCAGATGTGTTTCACGATCCCCTCTGTCAACATAAGATATGTTAAATTAAAGTTATAACATTTCCCGATGTTAAGTGTGTTAAGTATCCTAAATACAAAATATGTTGGATAAAAGATTTTACCAAATAAAAGGGAGACGTATCATGCTTAAAGGAAAAGCTGGTCTTAGTTAGTAGGGACAGTGACAGAGATACATGATATATTGAATACAAGAATTATAATTGACGCCAGATATCAGAAATATGATACATTTGATAACAGACCTATTAGAGATGTTATATGCCATAGATACAAGAGGTATTGGATAACAGTTATAAAAGACGTTAGCTATCTTAGACAGAAGACCGTTTAGAGCTATAAAATAACAAGACTTATAAGCTATGTTAGATGCTATAGATACAAGTGATTTTGTATAACAGATCTATAACAGATGTTAGATATAATAAATACAAGATGTACTAGATATAAAATCTATAAGGGATGGCAGGTATCATTGAAATATAACATATTGGGAAACAGAGTTGTAAGAGATGTTCATTATCAGAGATAGAAAAGATATTAAGGAGCAAATTTATTAAAGACGCTGGATATCATAGATTTAAGTGATATTTGACATAAGATCGATAACAGGATTTAGATAGCCCAGATACAATACAGTTGGATAACAAAGTTGTAAAAGCGGGTTGCTGTTGTTGTTGTTGTTGTTGGCTTGATTAGACATACGAAAAAAGGCATTCCAGCCGTAACATCACGGTTTTGTCCACGCTTAATCTATCTAGAAGCGTATTATCCTATATATCTTTTCCTTTCCAAACACGAAAGATATGCTGTAAGGAAAATTTAGCTGTCATTTATGTCTGAAAGCCCACCGTGCGCAGTTGCGCGTATGTATGTCGGTGTATGCGCCGGCGTGTGTGTGTATATGTGTGTGTGTGTTTATATGTATATGTGCATGTATGTATGTATATATATATGTGTGTGTGTGTGTATGTATGTATGTATGTATGTATGCATGTATGTATGTATGTATGTATTATGTATGCATGTATGTATGTATGTATCTTAGTAGACAGACAGATAGACAGATATAACAAAACGTCAGATTTTCGCGGTTGACTGACTGTCCACTACTCCACCAAAAGTATTCAGTTCTATATCGTATAATGCTTGCATTATGTAGTTTCTTATATACTTTGCAACTCTTATATATATTCTTATATACTTTGCAACCCTTGCGTGTATGTGTGTGTGTGTGTGTGTGTGTGTGTGTGTGTGTGTCTGTGTGTGTGTGTGTGTGTGTGTGTATGTGTGTGTGTGTGTGTGTGTGGTACACTCACACAATGTGGAGAGGATCAAAATAAATGATGTGTACATATATTTTTAACATGCTCCTGTACACTAGAACGTGAAAGCCATCCGCTTCGGTGTTTTGTCTTGGAGTAAAAAAAAAACTCCCCTCTTTAGAGTTTGTGTGTAAAAACATACAGCTGAGCCTCAGTTGAAGATAGTGGACTACTATAAACAGTGTTTCGGCATGGTCTCCTCAGTGGTACATAACTCCCTTGGTCATCTAGAGCCAAACCAGAAGTGTTTTCCTAAAAAATAGAAAAGAGCAAATAATATATATGCATTGCTAGAATTAATTTAGAATTGACACTCTAAAATATTTGCCACAAACTCAATGAACAGCATACCTGATGCTTTTCTATTAGAGTTCTCTATCTTCTGGGTTGGTTCACTTCACCACAGTTTAGAGTCTAACCCTTCCTGCTAAGTTAAATACGTATCTGAGCACCAAACCACACATTTTCCAAGTTCTTGCGCATCTGTATGTGTGTGTATGTGTATATTAGAATTTAATCATATTTTAAGATATATAAGAATACACTTGACCGGTGTAACATTAGATTTTCAAAGGTGTACAATATATGAAGCTGTGTCGTGAATTATGTCTATTCTGGCCGTTGTTTTAAAAATAGTTTGTTTTTAAAGCAGGAATATGGCTCAGAACGCTATCCATTAACATACAATTTAATTGATCAACGTTGGCGTATTTAGCTCTTCTCCAATGAATATGCCATATGACAGTTAAAAAAAGAGATATAAATAAGTGGTATAATAATTGTTTACATAAAAGTGCAACGGATAATTATTGTTCATTATTTTGTGGAAGAATAATGTTATCAATTAGTGCTAGTTCATTCCCATTAAATATGTTAAAGCATATCCTTTCTTTGTTAACAAGTTGTGCACTAAGTAAGACAACGACGTGTGGAGCAAATAAGATAAATGACAGCTGCTACATAAATTTTGTTTTTCTTAAGAATGAGACATTCAATAATAATTAATTCATAGGAAAAGGTGAACTGTGTATTACTGAGGATTTTATAGCCTGTTTAGTAGTGGCTTGTCTTTTTTAATAAACGAGCTTTTGTGATTGATTATTGTTTTACCTGGGGTGCTGTCTGCACATTGAAAAGAGTGGGAAGACGAAACATTTAGGAGATTTCGTTTACACTCATGGTTTCGGGTTCGGTCTGATTGTGTGAGAACTTGAGCAAGCGATTTCTACTTTAGCATCGGGCCACCCAAAGCCTTGTGAGTGAATCTGATTGACGAAAATTGAAAGAAACCCATGTGTGAGTATATATATATATATATATATATATATATATATATAT
>NC_068981.1:131462751-131463203 GCF_001194135.2 Octopus bimaculoides
TATATATATATATATATATATGTATATATATATTTATAGAATATATAATATATATATAATATATACATATGTGTGTGTGTGTGGAGGCGTCTGTGTGGATAGGTGTGATTGTGCGTGGGTGGGTGTCCACGTGTATGTGCGTGTGTCTTTGTCTTTGTGTTTGACACCCCCACCTTCGTTTCCCAACAGGTGTTGGTTTGTTTATGTCTCCGTAACTTAACGATTCGGCAAAATAAACTAATGGAATAAGTACCAGACTTTAAAATAATAAGTATTTGGTCCGATTTGTTCGACTACAAACCCCTTCAAGGCGGTGCTGCTGCATGGAAGCAGTCCAATGATTGAAACAACAAAAAGATACAAGATGTGTGTGTGCGCGTGTTTGAGTGTGTGTGTGTGTGTGCCTTTGTCTGTGTGTTTATGCATGTATTTATGTATGTATATACATATAT
>NC_068981.1:131464105-131466064 GCF_001194135.2 Octopus bimaculoides
TAGTTCTCGGGGATATTCAGCGTGACACAGTGTGACAAGGCTGACCCTTTGAATTACAGGCACAACAGAAACAGGAAGTAAGAGTGAGAGAAAGTTGTGGTGAAAGAGTACAGCAGGGTTCTCCACCATCCCCTGCCGGAGCCTCGTGGAGCTTTAGGTGTTTTTGCTCAATAAACACTCACAACGCCCGGTCTGGGAATCGAAACACCGATCCTATGACCGCGAGTCCGCTGCCCTAACCACTGGGCCATTGCTCCTCCACTGTAATTGTAGTATATCATTTCTATACATCTCTATTAAGCTGACCTGGCAACGTTTGTTGTTCCAGACTGAAGGAGACAACTATAGCAGCACTTTAAACATGCACAACCAAATAGTGCGCGTCACAGCTGACTGGTTTTTCAGAATGCAATCGGGACGTGACAATTTAGAAGCTACAGAAGCTTACGAAATGTTTCTGACAGCTTATGGATTAACTTGTATGAGCTGAGCATCTGTTTTTCGCTGGAACATGAGACCAAACAGAGCAAGTCTACCAGGAATCTCGCGGTGGACTCCTTTTTCGATAGTAGGGGCATCATCTACATACACTGGGTTCCCGCTGACCAGACTACTTTACAGAGATTTTGAAGAAGTTCAAGAAGAGATTTCGTCGCAAAAAGCCAGGGCAGTTGCAGCGGGATGATGCACCAGCTCCCAATTCCATCCTGATAACCATCTACTTGACAGAAACGGGCAAAACTGTCTCTCACCCTCCCTACAGTCCAGACTTTGCTCCTTGTGATATTTGGTAGTTCCCCAAGTTGAAGGAGAAGATGGAAGACAAGGGATGAAGACAAGGGTCCTGGACACCTTCATTTTAGAGGTTCTCCATGGAGCCTTCACGAAGTGGCTAGAGCGCTTCCACAAATGCATTGAAGTTAGATCATCCTAATTTTAAAGTTTTTTTACTTCTTTGAAATTAATAACTATCTCTCCTAAAAAAAAATCTCAAAACTTTTGGAATGCACCTTGTATGTGTATATATGAGTGTGTGTAAGTGTGTGTTTTTGTGTGTGCGTGTATTGTGTATCTATGCATGTATATGAATATCGTAGCTTTTTACCCAGACTACAACATACAACACTGTCTTAATGCTGTCGTTTACAATGACTCATTAATGAAATACACAAGACTGAGGCATATAAATCGTTGAATAAATGTCGCTTATTGCCATTGATATAACAGCATCATCATCAACAACAACAACAACAACAACAACAACAACAACGACAACAATAATAATAATAATAATAATAATAATAATAATAATAATAATAATAATAATAAATTATATCATTATTGCCATCCATAATCCGGCAGGGTTGAATGAGGGCTGATGAGTGGTGGGTTGTGGCTTCGGCTTTGTAATGGTGGAAATAACACCATTGCATTTGCGTTGTTTGCAGTCATTGACTTGTTCTGCCGCTATATTGTTGTACGGTTTCAAACCGCGAACCAAAGTGGGAAGGAATTCAACGATGGAAACAAGCCATCTGCGAACTAAATTTGATTCACAACTCGATATCTGTCGGATTCCGGAACTATGCTGGCATGGTGTTGATGAGCGACAGCAGGATGGAAATTGGATGATAAAAGAGAGAGAGAGAAACAGAGAGAGAGAGAGAGAGAGAGAGAGAGAGAGAAACAGAGACACAGAGAGAGAGAGAGAGAGAGAGAGAAACAGGGACACAGAGAGAGACAGAGAGAGACAGAGAGAGACAGAGACAGGGAGAGAGACACAGAGACACAGAGACACAGAGAGACACAGAGACACAGAGACACAGAGACACAGAGACACAGAGACACAGAGAGAGACACAGAGAGACAGAGACACAGAGAGAGACAGAGAGAGACACAGAGACGCAGAGAGAGACACAGAGAGACACAGAGACACAGAGACACAGAGAGAGACACAAA
>NC_068981.1:131466288-131466693 GCF_001194135.2 Octopus bimaculoides
GGACACAGAGAGAGACAGAGAGAGACAGAGAGAGACAGAGACAGGGAGAGAGACACAGAGACACAGAGAGAGACACAGAGACACACAGAGACACACAGAGACAGAGACACAGAGAGAGACACAGAGACACAGAGACACAGAGAGACACAGAGAGACACAGACACAGAGAGAGACACAGAGACACAGAGAGAGACACACAGAGACAGATACACAGAGAGAGACACAGAGACACAGAGACACAGAGAGAGACACAGAGAGACAGAGACACAGAGAGAGACAGAGAGAGACAGATACAGGGAGAGAGACACAGAGACACAGAGAGAGACACAGAGACACAGAGAGACACAGAGACACAGAGAGACACAGAGACACAGAGAGAGACACAGAGACACAGAGACACAGAGA
>NC_068981.1:131467724-131468702 GCF_001194135.2 Octopus bimaculoides
TACACAGAGAGAGACACAGAGACACAGAGACACAGAGAGAGACACAGAGAGACAGAGACACAGAGAGAGACAGAGACAGGGAGAGAGACACAGAGACGCAGAGAGAGACACAGAGAGACACAGAGACACAGAGACACAGAGAGAGACACAGAAAGAGACACAGAGAGACAGGGAGAGAGACACAGCGACACAGAGAGACACAGAGACACAGAGACACAGAGACACAGAGAGAGACACAGAGAGAGACACAGAGAGACAGAGACACAGAGAGAGACACAGAGACACAGAGAGAGACACAGAGACACAGAGATGCAGAGAGAGACAGAGAGAGACAAAGACAGGGAGAGAGAGACAAAGACAGGGAGAGAGAGAGACAGAGTGAGAGAGATTGACAGACAGATAGACAGAGACAGAGAGCGGGGAGAGACAGAGACACACACACAGAAACAAAGGGGGTTCTTCATTCGCGAAAATATGGAAACGAGAATAGAATTCATTATTTGCTATCGTTGTTGTTGTTGTTGTTGTTGTTGTTGCTGTTGTTGGTGGTGGTGGTGTTGCTGCTACCGCTGCTACCATCTGTCTCTCTATATATGTCGGTCTGACAAGATGATGGCCATAACTATAATTCAAAAACTATTTGAGCAAAGATTGTGTTTATTACTTTCTCTTCTTTTGTTATCTGTTTGCTATATTTTTTGTTTATTTCTTCTTTGTCGTTCCTTCTCTCTTTCTCTCTCGCCATCTCTCTATCTTTCTCTCCTTATATATATATATATATATCCACGGTGGCCCAAAAGTAGGTTTACAGTTATTCAACTATCTCTTTCGCATTCATATATTAACAGTTTAGCTGTTAATTATAAAAAATATGAAACCATTTTTCTATGCTAATTTCGTTAATTGTAAGATAGAAATTTAAAGTGCGTACGTGATAACTGTAAACCTACTTTTGGGCTACCCTGTATATGTGTATAT
>NC_068981.1:131471790-131474562 GCF_001194135.2 Octopus bimaculoides
TATATATATTGGCGCAGAAGTGGCTGCATGTACGAAAGAGGAGAAATTGAAAGAAAAAGCAAACGAGAGAGGACAGAGAAAGAGGGAGCGATAAAAAGGAGAAATTCGCAGTTTTCTGGATGAAGACTGTCGTATGTCTATTATCACACTCGGCGATCTTCATCCGGAGATAACATCTCTTTATGGGCGGACTTCCGATATCTATTGTGTTTTTTAATGTAGCACATCCATATATATTAAATTTGATACGTAGATAGCATGGCCGTTTTAATTTTATACTGCCTCAACTGCGTCTACCGGATTTTTATTCAACTGAACGGCTAATCGTAACGCCATTTTATTCACTGTTTTCTATATCGGTAGACAAGAAATTCTTGTCCAGGCATGTAGTTAGCTGCGAGTACACGTCATTGAAAAAGCTCCAAGAGGCCGAAATGCACCTGGTGTTTTCCGATGGCCAGTGCCCGAGCGGCTTTTCGCTTCTCTTTGATATTTGTATTTCTAACACAGCCAATCTATAAGAGATATTATCTCGAGATAAATACTGCAGTAATTGCCCTATCAACTGTGTATATGTACATTAATAATGATACCTAGACGGCTGTTTTAATTTAGTACTACTTCAATTGCATTAACCGGCAATTTTGTACATGACAAAAATTCTGTGCTGAAATATTTAAAAAAGAAATTATAGAGACCATCTTTACGAGTGATTTATTCGTGATCAAATGAAATTAATTTTGGAAAGAAGTTTGCTTATGATAGATATTTACGTAAATATTTCCAAAGGATTGTATTCTTATAATGTTTTAACGTCATAATCTATTCATTACGTAACTATATAGTTATCGATTATCTTAATAGCTGAAATGGTAGAATTACTTAACATAATACTGTTGTAAATTCCTCGCAGATAAACACATTGTCCACAATTTATCTTAAAAAAGAAAGAAAAGAGTTTTTTGTCTTTTTATTAATTTTGGCCAGTTAGGAGGAGCGATGACAGAGAAGTTAATGGGTTGGCAAGTTCGTAAAATCACATCAACATTAATCTGAAACAGAATGTTTCCTGTTTATCACTCCGGTCATCCAGTTAGTTTTAACATTAAGTGTGTGAAGTGCAAAAGGTGAGAAAGCTTACACAATCGGTTAGTTGCTTAGGAATGAGTTAAATGTCGCAGTGAAATGTCTCTTCTGTCAGAAAGAATAATGGAAAGAAATATAAATAAGATGAGCAACAGATTGCTGTCTGTAAGAAAAACAAAATTGTAGATTGAGTTAATTACTTGACTTAAATTCTTACGACAAAGAGAGAATAAATAATAAATATGAGAGAGAAGTTTTCTGTGTAGTATTTCATCTGTACGAATTAATCATAACGAATTCTAAATTCTAAATGCTATACAAACGAATGCAATGCTCTCGTCACTTTTGTATAGTTTCATTACAGCTGATTTCTAATTAGTTGTTCTAACGAATCACTTTCAGCTACTAGAGTGACTTTATTTGGCTGAGGTTTTTCAGAAGAAAACAGGTTGTCATTTCATTTCTCAGTCACGAAGTTGGGAGTTTCTGATTTTTCACTGTCATTGATCACACGCTGCTCATAATGACTGCTTACACAGCAATGTATTGTCCCCTATTCAAGGAATTCCTAAAAGAAATGTAATGAAATACCACAAGACATTTTGCTACCGAATCTGTCAACTCACAGTCTTGCTGGAAAAATTTGAAGTCCAGCTCAGGAAATGGTCAGATGTAGCTCACCTTGTAATGTTTCAATCCTTGGACACTCTGATGCTCATGTTTAAATCTCAGATTGTAACTTAGCAGAAGTGTTTAGCACCGAACTCGATGCATAATAGTATTTAGCTTCATCCTTGACGTTCTAAGTTCGAATCCTGCCAAAGTCATCTTGAAATTTTATGCTCACGAGAACACAAGAAGGCGCGTGGCTTAGTGGTTTAAGTATTCGGATTACGATCATGAGTTCGATTCCTGGCAGCACGCTGTGTCCTTGAGCAAGACACTTTATTTCACGTTGCGCCAGTTCTCTCAGTAGTACCTGTATTTCAAACGGCTAGCCTTGTCACATTCTGTTGTGCCCCGTAAATCTCCCTGAGAACTACAATAAGGGTACGCGTATCTGTGGAGTGCTCGGCCACTTGCACGTTAATTTCACGAACAAGCTCTTCCATTAGTCGGATCAAAAAATTGTTCTTATATCGTGCTGAAAGCATTTGATGGATTTCGACTCCTAATATACCTTTAATATATCTTCAACCTATAGAAAACAAATCACCGAAGTCTTATCTTCTTTGTGTTAAACTAAAAGATGGAACGGTCATGATAAAAGAAATAAGAGCAATAACTTCATTCATGTTTCAAGTTCAGACTTGCACTACACTGACTAGAGGGAGACCTAGTCCCAGTGATGTGTGCGCAACTAATTTTCTTGCAATCAGGATAAAAAAAATTAAGTGCATAGTGAATAATTAACGTGCAACACTCATTACCGCAGCAGCAGCAGCAGCAGCCCTGCTCCGCTCCGCCGCCTCCTCGCCGCCTCCTCGCCTTCTCCTCGCCTTTCCGGCGCGATCCAGCCGGTTTCGTAAGCCGCGGCCGGGCCCCCTCGCACTCGTCGGCCCTCTAACAGTGCAGCCGCAGCCGAGCAACGAGCAACGAGCAAGTAGAAGCGGCGTCGGCAGCGGCGGTGGACGAAGCCCGCAAATCATTCCCGCTGTCGTCTCCCTTCCTTCTCATTCTCTCTCT
>NC_068981.1:131475100-131478446 GCF_001194135.2 Octopus bimaculoides
GGGCGCGCGCCGGGGAAGCGGGCGGGCAGCGGGAACAGCTTGCCTTTCGTTCTCGCTACTGCTTCTGCAGTGAGTGACAAGTATAGACTGTGATGCAGTTTCTTAGTAAAGCTCCCTAATTCTCGAATCCTGAATTAACTACTATTTCAATTAATCTTCCCCCGACCCCGACACAGAATGACAACTTTCTGGAATTGCCTTTCTGTTCATGTTTTCCTCGGCAGCTTTTGAAGAGCATCAATTATTTCGATCTCATAGATTTGAGAGAATCTTCAAAAGTGTTGAACACAGCGTCTTCTTTAAGAGTAAATTATTACAAAAGAAACATAAAACATGTTGGGTCTATTTCATTATGATTTCACTACCAACCCTTTTTGGAAAAAGCATGAACGCCACAACTTTCTACCAGTCTTTCAATTTCTTTATTTCATTGTTATTCTTTTTATTCCCCCACTCCTCCAGCCCGCGTTTCTTTCCCATTCTTTATTTCTCTTTTCTTGTTATTTTCATTTTTATTCAGTTTTATATTTATTTCTTTTCTCACAACCTACCTCCATCTTTTGTCATTTTTTTTCTCTTCCCTTTTCTTTATTTTTCATGTTCTTTGTTCTAATTTTTTTCTATTTATATTCTTTATATTTTGTTTTTATCCTTAACTTTTCGTTCGTCATGTTCCCTTTCCCATAGTTTATTTATATTTTTCCTTCACTTTTTTACCTTCATGTTTTTGTGTGTGTGTTTTTTTTTTACTCTCATTCATTATTTCTTTATTTCAATCTTCTTTCCTTCCTCTCTCCATTTCTTCTTACGTCAATACATTTTTTCCTTGGCACGTTAATATTTCTCTTACACTATTTTAGAAATATTACGTCTGTGCACAATTTCAATTCGGTTACGTCGGTCGTGTGTGGTGTGTTACGTCTTTCAGATGTCTGTACTGGTTACGTCTGTCTTGTACTGTGTTATAATTTCTGTGAAATATCTTCAGATGTTGTTATATTCGTCAAATGTTTTGTGTTACGTCTGAAAAGTGATTTTGATAAGATATATCTATATCTAACCTTTTGATATGTTGCAACTGTGAAGTATCTTTCGTCTGTAAAGAACATTTGTTATGTCTTATATCTACGTATTTTTGAAATTTTACATCTGTGAAAAGCTAGATATTATTTCTAATTTTAAAAGTCCGTTTCATACATCTGTCAAAGCAGTATTTTATGTCACATCCGTCAAGGACTCTTACTATAATATGTTAACAAAAGGACAACTCTTGTTCTTTTGTTTTGTTATGTCTGTAAAACAGCTTTGCTTGTTTTACAGCTATAAACTATTTCCCATATCTTTCAATGTAAACTCAGTCGTTTGAGATCGTTGAACCCTCTCGCAGTATTTTCTTTACATTCTTGTATTGAAAATAAACAAAAGCAGTTTGGAATGCATTGTACAAGGATTGTGGCACAAAGTGAATCTTTACTTTCCAGAATCATAGCAGTAACAACAATAATAACAGTTCTTTCTACTATAGGCACAAGGCTTGAAATTTTGGTAGGGGACTAGTCGATTACATTGGTCCCAGTGTTTCACTGGTACTGAATTTATCGACCCCCGAAAGGATGAAAGGCAAAGTCGATCTCGGCGGAATTCCCACTCAAAACGTAAAGACGGTCGAGATACCGCTAAGTATTTTGTCCGGTGTGCTAACGATTCTGCCAGCCTGCCGCCTTAATGATGAGGAGATGATGATGATGATAATAATAATAATAATAATAATAATAATAATAATAACAATAATAATAATGATGATGATTTCAAATGATGGCACAAGGCCAATTATTCCGGGCTGGAGGTCGATTACATTGACCCCTAATATTCAAGTGGTGCTTATTTTATCGACCCTAAAAAGATGAAAGCAAAGTCGACCTCGAGGGAATTTGAACTCAGAACGAAAAGACGGACGAAGTGTCGCTAAGCATTTTTCCCGGCGTGGTAATGATTCTACCAGCTTGCCGCCTTTATGATGATGATGATTTTTGCCTTATTTAGTCTTATTCAAGCACAAAGCTAGTAATTTTGAGCGGTGGAGTTTAGTTGATTATATCAACTCCTGTACTTGACTGATACTTTATTATATCGAACTACTAAAATGGACAAATTTGACCTCGACCGGATTTGAATTCGGAATATAAGGAGCTGAACACAAATACTGTAAGGCACAGGTCGCTTCTCGTCACCTCTACACTGATCACTCTGCCACACTACAAATCTCGGATTAGCGCTAACAACTCTCGGATCAGCACTAACAAATCTCGGATCAGCGCTAACAAGTCTCAGATCAGTATCTTAATTGATGTTGTGACCATTATTTTTTTGTATTTCTCTGCCCCAGATATCGCGGCATAAGTGTTACGAGTGGGTGTGAGTCTCAGAGTTTTCAGATTTTGTTTTTTTCTTTTGCTGAGTTCTCGGTTCTAAAATCATGGTAAGCAGTTCCTTAAGCCTTATCACACACAATCGTGAGAATTTCACCCGATATGTCATTTAAGCCGTCTACCAGTTGTTGTTTTAAAAGTGACTGGAAACCACCACTGTTCTTTAAAAAAAAACAACATTAATTTACGCGTTGTCCGTTTTTGTATGTAATCTTCAGTTCAAGTTGATCTGTCTCGCGAGGTTTATTTTTTTAACGAGGAAATACACCATGTCCAGAACCTCCACCTGGCTTGTCACGCAGGAAGAACTGACTCCGTATGTAATGCTTTTTTAATGTTTTGGCTTAACGTAAGCGTTTGTGAACAGCTACATGGGTAAATCCACGATTTTCGAAGCTGTTTGTATGCTAGTAAGTTGAATAAAGACATTTATCCATGCAATAATTATCTATCTTCGAAAAGTGACCGGAAAAGAACGTCTGTTGCCGCAGCGATTAATAATAACAATAATGGTTTAAAATTTTGACACAATGCCAGCAATTTCGAGGGAGAGGCTTAGTTGATTATATCGATCCCAGTGTTCAACCGGTACTTATTTTATTGACCCCGAAATGATGAAAGGCAAAGTCGACCTCAGCGGAATTTGAACTCAGAAAGAAAAGACGGACGAAGTGCCGCTAAGCTTTTTACCCGGCGAGCTAACGATTCTGCCCGCTCGCCGCTTTCTATCGAAACGTAATAATATTTATTTCAAATTTTGGCACAAAGTCAGCAATTTTGGGGAGGGGCTAAGACGATTACATAGACCCCAGTTTTCAACTGGTACTTATTTTATCGAACCCCGAAAGGATGAAAGGAAAAGTCGACCTCGGCGGGATTTGAACTCAGAACGTAAAAGCGGGCGAAATGCCACAATG
>NC_068981.1:131479639-131483338 GCF_001194135.2 Octopus bimaculoides
TGTGTGTAGGCACAGGCGTAGCTGTGTGGTAATAAGCTTGCTTCCCAACTACCTGGTTCCGGGTTCAATCCCGGAAACTGAAAAAAGCCCGTTGTATGTCGTTTGTATACATACTTACAGACATACATACATACATACATACATACATGCATGCATGCATGCATACATAGGCCCTGGGATATGTAACACACTGCCTAAATACCAATCTTGAGAAATTAGACTTCTCAAAACCAAAAAGAAGAAAGTCTATTCGAAAACTACAGATCTAATGCATCATGGAACTGTAAAAATGTGTAAACCTATCCAGAAGTTTATCATTCAAATATATACGAGCATGTCTAGATATACAACTATATGCATGAGAATACATGGAACAAAATATGCCAATCTGTACACATACATACATACATACAAAAATACTCTGTTGTTAATGATGAAATTCCAATGAAGAAGCCTTGGATCTAGGTTAGAAACCGGCTCTTTCTCTATTGGCAAGAAATCTTGAAATAAAATTGAACAATGACATACATACATATTGAAATGATAATCGACCCCAGTGCGTAACTGGTACTTAATTTATCGACCCCGAAAGGATGAAAAGCAAAATTGACCTCGGTGAAATTTGAACGCAGAGCGTAAGGGCAGACGGAATACCGCTAAACATTTCGGGCAGCATGCTAACGTTTCTGCCATCTCGCCGCCTCGATCTTGGAGCTATATTTTGAAGCCAATATATATTCGAAAATGTGAAAAATTAACGGGAGGTGACTCTTAACCACAGACATTTTTATACCAGAGTTGTTTCCCTTGACCTAACTAATATCTTTAAAAAAATATTATTAGCTTTCGAGCTTCTAGAGATCGAATTGCAATTTAATGACATTGCGTTTTTCGTTCTTTATTCCAATAATTCAAAGAAATAAACAGTCTCATGTTTATTCAACTTTTACGAAGGTGAAATGGAATAACGTGTTTATTTTATAAGTCTTCCAAACATGGAGCATGTTAATATAGTGCCTGTATAGCTTACCTTTGATTACAAAAATCCTAGTCAGACTAACTTGAACAAATAACGAAGAGAAAGTGGATATTTAAGTAGAAATACAAAATAATAAGAAAATCAAGCAATGGAGTTGTGAAAAATCTTTAATGATCAAGTATTTAACGGAATAATTTATTTTTATTGACGGTGGCGTGGCTCTATGGTAAGATGTTTGTAAAGAATAAAAAGTTTAGAATGGTGTAACAATGCACTATAGAACAAAAAATGGACTATATACTTGTTGTAACTTGGTTATCTGTTTGCTTCTTAACCACATGCTTCTGGGTTCAATCCTACAACGAGGTACTTTGGGCAACTGTCTTCTACTATAGCCCCAGACCAATCAAAGTCGTGTGAATAGATTTGGAAAGGAAACTGAAAAAAGCCTATCGTGTGCGTGTGTATGTCTGTATCACAACCGATTGACGGTATTGGTTTGTTTACGTCCTCGTATGTTAGCGGATTCGGCAAAAAGAAATCAACAGAATAAGTAACAGGCTTTTAGAAAAAATAGCTCTGGAGTCTATGTGTTTGACTAAAACCTTGAAGGTGGTGTTCCAGCATGGTCCCAATTTAGTGACTGGAACAAATAAAAGAATGCATCTCCTTCGTGGAAGAGAAAACTACACAACTATACCTGTATTAAAATAGTTACCATATGCACAGGAGTGGCTGTGTGGTAAGTAGCTTGCTTACCAACCACATGGTTCCGGGTGCAGTCCCACAGCGTGGCACCTTGGGCAAGTGTCTTCTACTATAGCCTCGGGCCGACCAAAGCCTTGTGAGTGGATTTGGTAGACGGAAACTGAAAGAAGCCCATCGTATATATGTATATGTATGTGTGTGTGTTTGTGTGTCTGTGTTTGTCCCCCTAGCACTGCTTGACAACCGATGCTGGTGTGTTTATGTCCCCGTAACTTAGCGGTTCGGCAAAAGAGACCGATAGAATAAGTACTAGGCTTACAAAGAATAAGTCCTAGGGGTCGATTTGCTCGACTAAAGGCGGTGCTCCAGCATGGCCGCAGTCAAATGACTGAGACAAGTAAAAGAGTATGTAAATTGAATAAGTGAAGTTGCCTTCCTACACTTGATATTACAGCCAAATTGCTCTGTTCGATGACATACATATAAATACCGGCAATAAAGGGAAACCACTTAAAAGTAAAACGAGACTGATATTCGTTATCAGTCAGACAAATTGAGGCATGCAATATTGTATATGTGAAAATACGATCCGTGTGGTTATTGTTTAATAAACATGGGTGTATATTCTCCACTTGGGAAAGTTATTGGGATGAGCCAAAGAGCTTTTGTGTGATTGCTCGACCTACTGGAAATTGTAGCCAGATCTTGATCGAATTACTTCTGACTTTAAAACATATAAAAGAACAACGTAGTTCCTTACCATGTAAAATAGGGTGGGGTGTCGTAGTGTTGATCAATGAGAGTTGTACTGGAGTAAATAACAACAGTAACATCTAGCATATACAGGGTAAAAACTCCCTTCGATCATGGATGACTATGAAATTGCACCTAGAAAGTTCTCCTTTAAGGCGCAAGTCCGGGTAAAGTTGTTTATAGAAGACCAGTAGTCGTCCATGCATACCAGCCTCCCCTCCCTACGTCACTGATTTTACCCAAGGGAAAAGCAAAGGCCAATACAGTTTGGCACCAGTGACGTCACAACTCATTTCTACAGCTGAGTGAACGAGATGCTACGTGCCTTGCTAAGTATCTTGCTCAAGAACACAACACAGCCCGGTCTGGGAATCGAACTCACTACCTCATAATTGTGAGCCCGACGCATTAACCACTGAGCTATATATGCTCCGGCTGTTTGTTTTCTCACGTTTTGGGTTTCCACTACCTTGTCCTTGTGTACTTTTACCATTCAGTCACTGTCTTCTGTTTGTGTGTTGAATTCGATAGTGCAACCAGTTACTGTAACCCTAGAAGCACAAACACACACACACACACACACACACACCTAATTAGCTAGACAGACAGAAAGGCAGGCAGACAGACAGACAGACAGACAAACAAACAGACAGGCAGGCAGGCAGACAGATAGATAGATAGATAGATAGATAGATAGATAGATAGATAGATAGATAGATAGGTAGATAGATAGATAGATAGATAGATAGATAGATAGATAGATAGATAGATAGATTGATAGATAGATTGATAGATAGATAGATAGATAGATAGATAGATAGATAGATAGATAGATAGATAGACAGATAGATAGATAGATAGATAGATAGATAGATGGTTTCCGTACACCAAATTCACTCACAAGGTATTGATAGCCCCCCGGTCTATACTGGAAGATACTTGCCCAAAGTTCCTAAGGCACAGTGGGAATTGAACTCGAAACTAAGTAGTTACAGAGTGAGCTTTTAACCGTAGGGAAGTAAAATGGTAGAAATGTTAAAACTGTGAAGTATTTCTCTCAGTATTTATTCTCTGTGTTCTGAGTTGCTTTGTTGTTAGTTCAATGTAGTATCAATGAATTGGGTGAGAGAAAAGTACGACTCTTGTGTGGAAAACAATGCAGTTGTCTCTTTAATAATAGAGACATGAAAATGTTTTATTCATAAGTATCTATTGAAAAGGTTGTTGACATTTTTATAACATAAGTATGCGCGCGCATG
>NC_068981.1:131485227-131488706 GCF_001194135.2 Octopus bimaculoides
TATATATATGGGGGAGGTATAAATTCAGCGAAGTCTTTCGATAGGATGCGGGGACAGTGCTTTCCTGCGTTGAAGTGTGTTTGAGTCGATCGAGAAGTTCAAAAATGGCCAGACAAGTATAAAACACGAAAAGAGAGTAGGACGCCGCCAACCTCTACCACTCACGTGAAGATTCAACAAGCAAGCTGACAAATAACCATCGATGAGATGACATATTCTCTGCAAACTAGTTATAGTTCTGCATACGAAATCATTCACGAGAAGCTTTGCTTTTGGTAAGTCTGTGTGAGATGGCTTCCAAAAGAGCTTACTGAAGTGCATATGCACAGTTGTGTGGAGATCGGTCAACGTTTACTTGATGGCTACAACGATGAAGGTGAAGCTTCTTTGGAGAGAATAGTCACAGGAGATGAGACCTTGATCCATCACTTTGAGCCAAAATCTAAAAACGCAGTGTTTGGAGTGGAAACATCCGGATATGCCAGCGCAAAATAAACAAGACTCAACCTTCTTCGGAAAAAGTGGTTTTAACCATTTGGTGGGGGGACACAAAAGGGCATATACAGGAAGATTACCCCGAAAGGGGTCTATAGTTGCCGGTGTAGGCTACAGTGAAATGCTGACCAACTAACTGAAACCAACAACACGCACTAAATGCTGAGAGCTATTGTCAAAGCATGTGTTGTTGTTGCATGAAAATGCACGCTCACATACGGCCGCTTATGCCGTCGAAACTATGGAAAATGTAGATTTCGAGTAGCTGGAATACTCTGCATATTGTCCAATTCTCGTCCCTTCCGACTATCACCTCTTTGGACTGCTCAAACATCTTTTACGTAATTGTCGATTTGCTAGTTTGAAGAAGCGCTGGAAACGGGGCATAAATGGCTGAGAAATCATCTGTAAAACTTCTTCTCCGATGGAATAAACCAGCTTGTAGATCGTTGGAAGAGATGCCTCTAAAAGCAAGGAGTCTATGTAGAAAAACGATGAAATTTTTCAATCCTTGCCTCCGTTTTAATAAAATACAGAAACAAGAGTGAGTATAATATTTTATTTACCCTCATAGTTGTGTGAGTGTATGTGTGTGCCTAATATTACTTACTAAATATTACTAGTTTACTTCTGCTGTTGATGATATATGTTTTATACAGTGATGTCACTAAATACAATTCTTCACGTCTCACACTCTTATCACACCAGTTACTCTTATTCCAAAAGGTTTGCTTTCTTTTCGTTGTTTAATATTACTTTCCAAAATTATCGTTATTATATACATTTTCTGCAAAAAAAAAAAAAAAACAAAGAAACAATTTGCACAAGAATATAAACCGACGCAAACAGAAATATTGTTTCAAAGATTAATCAGTGAGAAGAAATGAATTGACGTTCTTGATCTTTTGCAGAATGAAACTAGTAACAAACAGTGGGATTCGAATTCGTGTGTTGTGTTTGTTGTATTAGAAAGCATAAGAGTCAGGTTAAAGATATCATCAGTCTGATGAAATCTGCTATTGCTATCATGTAAACACGTACAACCCGTTCCATGGTGGAGTAGTCGAGAATACTTTTGTTGCAATGTCATCAACGCGCTGCAAATCATACAATAGATGACGACGATGAGTTTAAATCATACCAAAGAATCCAGTTATCCTCGCGGCATTATACCTGGTAGAAGTGTTTGAAGCAGAGTGGATTCCGCTCGTTAAAGGCACTCAACGGCTAAATTTTTCGATCGTTGGCTTGTGTAGCTACAACCATATTTCCGAAGTTTGGTTTTGGGTGAATAAAAGAACGTGATACCCCTTTCTGGAAGATCTAATGTTCTCTTTCAGTCATCCGCTCAATCTTGCAGACGCTGCTTCCATGGTCCGATTTGTATAGCTGTTCAAGGCCGCAGTTTTCCGCCACCTACTGTGTAGGACACTGCTGAAGCTTCCAATGGCGTTGGCTTTTGAGGTTAGCTCTACATTGCAAGGGGTTCAGACACCTGATTTCTCTCATTTCAACAAGTTCATATTCGAATGCAAACCTGAGAACGAAACTGATTTTAAGAGAGACCATATGCCACTAACTATTCTAATTGAGCCTTCTTTAGGGTGAATGTTTCTTGTCTATTGCTTCTGTTGGCTAACCTGAACTACTTTCTTGATTACTTCAGTATCCTCTTCTTTCTTTAGTTCCTGTATTATCAGTGTCTCTTTGTCTTCATTTTATTTTTCGCCACTACTCCCTGAGCTCAATCCCTGCCTGTTGGTTTGTGTGTATCTTTTCTTTGACTTGGAGACTTTCCAGTACTACATCTACCACCTGCTGGATATTCCATTTTCTGCCAGTTTTCAGCTAGTCTAGATTGATCTCACAACCCTGTCTTTCGAGACGTTAAGTATACACAAAGACCATCGTGACACACAAGAACAATGTCAATTCCCGGATAGGACACCAGACATTTTCGTGCGCGTGTGTTTAATCGTTAATTGGGTCACTATTTAAATGTTATCGTCCGATGTCGTATATCAACAGAGATCATATCAGGTTTTATATCATCATCGCCTAGAGTCAGAAGATTTTCTATTTGCTTGTGAGATTTATTGCCAGCAAGTTACATCTGCAATCTGCTTGACTGCATTAACTACATTTTCCTTCAGTAAAGAGAGATATGTTGATTTCTCTGGTTTGAAGCTCATCGTAGAGGAATTGAAAGTATCGTCTGATTCAGAGTTTTGCGTGCGTCAACGTCGTTTGTGTCATTCATAAAAGCTTTTAGAGGGGAGACTTGGTATCCACATACGTATACACACACACACTCATACACTCACACACGTATGTGCGTGCGTCTGTGCCTGTGTATGTATATGTATCTACATGCGTGTCTCTATATGTAAAATGTAAGCGCGCGCGCGTGTACTGGTGTATATGTTTGCATGACATATGTGTCTATTTTTATAGAGGTAGAAAATGATATGCTGAATTGCAGAAATTTAAAGTATTAAGTATTCAGTACTGCAGAAATTTAAAGTATTAAGAAACGAAATACTCTCACCCAGTCATGCACGCAGTCAACCAAATCTAGTTCATATATGTATCATCTACCCACGGCAGTGAGCGAATATATTCTTAAGGTTAACTTTTAGTCACTAGTGAGCAGTTTTAGGCTTTATCGCTAATTCATTTCGCAAACAAATTGGATTCGAATTTTTTAGCAATGATGGTCCAGACCTAAGCTACATTTGAAGATAAAATAACTGAGATTTGGTTCATTAGAAAAAAAGTTAGGCCAAAATATGTGAGGTCAAAAATTGACTTTGGATCAAAATATCTCAGCTATTTTGAAAAACTTAATTAATTGGGTTTAGAAGAAGGTGCTCATTGAGAAGAATCTTTTGGTAAAAATCGCGTTAAAAAATATTAGCTACGAAAAACGTAATGTAGCTTTAAGTGACGGGAAAGAAATGGCAAGTAACCCCCACCCTCCCACC
>NC_068981.1:131488897-131490650 GCF_001194135.2 Octopus bimaculoides
GCCTGCTCGTGAAATTAACGTGCAAGTGGCTGAGCACTCCACAGTGTACCCTTAACGTAGTTCTCGGGGGAGATTCAGCGTGACACAGTGTGACAAGGCTGACCCTTTGAATTACAGGTACAACAGAAACAGGAAGTAAGAGTGAGAGAAAGTTGTGGTGAAAGAGTACAGCAGGGTTCGCCACCATCCCCTGCCGGAGCCTCGTGGAGCTTTAGGTGTTTTCCCTCAATAAACACTCGCAACGCTCGGTCTGGAAATCGAAACCGCGATCCTATGACCGCGAGTCCGCTGCCCTAACCACTGGGCCATTGCGCCTCCACCTTGGCTATTGTAAAAGTAAATTATGCAATAATTGTGATCGAATGAAAGAGCTCTGTGAGAAAAATATGGTGAAAACCTCGTCAAAAAATATTTGATAAAAAAATGTGGTGTGGCCTTAAGTGACAAAAACAGAGGTGATCATTTTAACAAATCAAAATATGTTTGTCCTTTTAAGATATTTAGGATTTTAAGATATTTAGCGGTATTTATTGTCTCGGTCGCTTAGTTTGATGGTACAAGGCACTTACCCAGAATTTGAGAAGTACCAAATTTGGTTCTCTGTAGGGGCGTGCTACCCATCCCTTTTCGTTTTCTAAGGGTGTTTTCTAATGCATTTATGCAGCAAAATGTTGTGGAGAATTTATAGAAAAGGAAAAAAATGGGTCAAAAATTATCGATCTTCCAAGCTGTTCTCACAACAACTCTGCGTTCAGGATTTCCTTTACTTCTCTAAGGTAACTACTCACACGACGCTTCAAAGTTTATCAAAACAATCCTTTTGTATGTAAATGGTGTTGTTAGTGAACTGAACATTTTTATCGCCGATTACAAGCTGTAACAATCAAAGTGTTTTTGGCGAAAAACAACTCAATAGGTGGCAACATCACACATTCTTTTTTGGAGAATAGAATATCAACAAAGAGGGGTTCTTCCTGTTCATATCAAAATTTGGGTGGATCAAGCAGCTATTTATGACAAATGTTCTCCAGAAAAAATTCCAAAATTTATAGAACAGATTGCCATGTATAGTATTTAGCCTAACTCTTTACAATTTTGGCAGTTATTTTTAAATACCTTCATGCAGCAAAACTTTCTGGAGAATTTATCGAAAAGGAAAAGAAGGGGTCAAAAAATTTCGATTTGGCTTTCCTAAGCCTGAAGGAAGATTCAATTTTTTTACTGTTGCTGAAAATATCAAATTAAGAAATAAAAGCGGTGTTAAAAAGATTTATCAGCTTCAAAGAAAATCATCTGGAAAAATTTATCACTGAGTACAATCCTTTACTGTTTTTAATGCAGCAGGAAAATGATAACTGTCAGTATATTGGAGAAAACAGTATGATATTGACTAGGTATTCGACTAGCTAACAAAGAAAGGCTGAGGAAATAGAAGCTGGGGGTGTTTGGAAAATTGGAATGAAAATAATTTCTGAAATTTTCATCAAATTTAGGCGTAGGAGTGGCTGTGTGGTAAGTAGCTTGCTTACGAACCACATGGTTCCGGGTTCAGTCCCACTGCGTGGCACCTTGGGTAAATGTTTTCCACTATAGCCTGGGGCCGACCAAAGCCTTGTGAGTGGATTTGGGAGACGGAAACTGAAAGAAGCCCGTCGTATATATGTATATATATATATATATATATGTATGTGTGTGTATATGTTTGTGTATATCTGTTTGTCCCCCCACCATCGCTTGACAACTGATGCTGGTG
>NC_068981.1:131491669-131498024 GCF_001194135.2 Octopus bimaculoides
ACAAGGGTACTACATGAGCACCTGTATTGCTAAAAACAGAAGTCAAAATACTTCTATGCCACGGAAGAATCACAAAATTAATACAGGCATGATAGGAAAAAATTGTATATGCGTGTGGGGGGAGAGTCATTCTCTTTTAGTGCCTTATTATTTAACACACCGGTTCGATTTCCATTCATTCACCTATTCATTTTATCTAAAATTTTCGTTGCGTATTGCAACATTTTCACTAGTCGTTCACTATTGAAAAGGTCGCAAGACGCAACGAAAACTTTAGAAAAAAATAAATAAATGAGTTGAAATCGAACTGGTATGTGACATATTGAGATACTTGACAATTATGAATTTTTCTTTTCAGATTTGATCATTGCTTCTTCAAGTAGACATAGATGTGTGAAAAATCCTGATGGCTTCTGCTATGTCTGCGGTTTTTTCACACTCAATGGTCAAAGGCACAATATCACATTGTTTGTGAAACGGGCTTATAAAACCTAATTTGGAATTACCCTAGGCGAAGAACACAAAAAATGAGCTCCTCATGTTGTGTCATAACTGTGAGGAAATGCTTCGTGAATAGACAAAAGGAAGACAAAAGGGCGTGCCGTTTGGAGTGCTTATGGTTTTGCGAAAGCCCAGGGATCACACAAGTGGCTGTTATTTTATGTATCGTCAACACAAAAGGCATGGGCAAAAACAAAAATAGGCGAAAAATGTCTTATTTTAATACTCCTTCAGCAATTAAGCCTATTATGCACTCTGAGACACTCCTGATTCCAGTTTACTTTAGGTTTACCTCTTCCAAAGACGAAGCTAGCGAACAAGAGTACGAGGATGATAACGAAGATCAAGACATTACTTCAGAATTCCAAGACCCCTTTTATGATACCGAAAAATCAACTCCTCAAACAAAACTGAATGAGTTAGTGCGTGATTTGAGACTCTCCAAGACTGCAGCTGAAGTTCTAGCATCCAGGCTGCAAGGAAAACATCTACTGCAAAAGTTTCTTATTTTCAAAAACGAGACCAGATTTTTTGTGTCATTTTTTCAGAAGAGAAACACTTTGTTTACTGCCACGATATTCTTAGATTTCTCCAGGAATTAGGAATCCCCTCGTACAGTTCAACTGACTGGCGACCGTTTCTAGATAGTTCTACGTGCAACCTAAAGTGTGTTCTCATACACAATGGTAATGTTTATTGAGCTGTCCCATTTGGTCACTCAGTGCGTTTGCAAGAATAGAATGACATAAAAATGGTTATTGACCAACTAAAATATGAGCACATTTGTGCATATTTGAAAATGGTCAATTTCCTCCTCAGCTAACAGAAAGATTTCACAAAGTATCCTTGCTATTTCTGTGGGACAGACGAGTTTGAGAGAAACACTGAATTCAGAAGTTTCCCATTCGTGAGACTCTGGAAGCAGACATGCCAAATATTGTGAATGATCCAATTCATCAAGCCCATATAAAACTGGGCTTGATGAAGCAATTCACTAAGGCATTGAATACGGATGGTGAATGTTTTCAACATAATCTCTGCATTTCCTAGTTTGTAATCTGAGATCAAAGCAAGCGTGTTAGACGGACCTCCGATTCGTACCCTTGTACGTGATGAAGAATTTGTCGGAAAGACGAATGACACGGGAAGAGCAGCATGGCTGTCATTCGTAGCAGTCATAAAAACGTTTCTTGGAAACAGAAAGGCAGCTGACTACGAAATTCTTGTAAATAATATGCTGTCGGATTGCCATGGTCTTGAGTGTAACATGAGAATTAAACTCCATTTTCTGCATAGTCACCTCGATCAGTTCCCTGAAAACCTCGGAGATGTAAGTAATGAACAAGGAGAGCGTTTCCACCAAGACCTCAGGATCGTGGAAGAGCGTTATGAAGGACGATGGGACACAAGAATAATGGCAGACTACCGATGGAGCGTTAAACGAGATTTCTTTGAGAAAACCTACAAACGCAAGAGCTCCAAGCGCAAATTCTTGTCTGAATAAGATCTATTTGTGTTTTATCTTCCATCTTAATCAGTGGCTCAATTATATACACTTATCATTTGTACATAATATATATTTTCAACTGAAAAGCAGATGGCGAAAAAAACTGGCACCTGATTTATTTATTTAAGCATCGAAACAAGAAATATTATTTTTATAGCTTAATTCTTATTGAAGCGTACTGACTCGTATATATGAATAAAGTTAGAATCTCAATGCATAGATATTTGTTCTTTTCTACGTAGTTTGAAGATAGTAAAACTAGAAAATTATCAGATGGATCACATCATACCGCAGGAAGTATTCGAAATTTATATAAAAAAAGACCTTAATTGCAAAAAATCTTGAGCTTACAGAGAAAACTAACTCCATATTTAAATTCAGCACACTCAAATTAGGTAATACCAATTGTTTCGTATCAATGCAACAAAAATTTTGTTTGCCAGTATAGTCATGATCTTACTGAAAATATTTTTATATATTTGCTTTTGTACCAACTAACGGCAATCAGTTAAATAAAATATCTGTTGCTATATTAGTATGTAAAATAAAGTGTTATGATTTGTCTTATGAAATTTCAAATACATGCATACCACAATTTAAGTCGTTTTTGTTTACGCCTTTTTTTTTTTTTTTACTTTAGGTCGTTTTGTTTATGCTTTTAAAGAAATTAATGGAAAAAAACCCAACCGCAATCGATGTATCCGGCTTTACGCCGGTCTCAGCGAACTTTCATAAAAGCATAAATATTTTTAAAGAAAACGCCTAAACAGTGATACTGAAGTGGAATGTCAAATAAAATACGTGTGAAAAATACACAAACAATTTATTAAAACAGATATAAACGTATAGATTTTATAAAATGCTTTCTTTCTTTTTTACATGTTAATTCCTTTTTGAAATTGAATCGCATATTTTAGAAACAATTACGATATAAGTTGAGGTAGAGCTCCTTTAGAAACGCACTTCTCCAAGAAAGTGAAATGAAATTTTAAAAAGCTATGAAAATGGAAAATATATACAAAATAAATGATGTATGCAAAAAATTAGAAAGATTCATCCATTTTTTTAATATTTTATCCTAAATAATAAAACAAACGGTAAATGGGCACTCGCGAATATAAACAAACATGTAGCCATACAAAATCTGCCAAAGATGTTAAATGTCTCTTATTGATTGTCTTAAAACTGGCAACATGGTTACGATAACGATTCTTAAATGAATCAGCCATCTGCCCAATGTAAACATAGGGCCATCCCCTTGTGCGCACGGTACACTTATATACAAGATTTGTACTTATACGGAGATTCATCAAAGGACATTTTGATTTTTCTCTGTATGAGCATTTATCGTATTTATTTGTATATAAGGCAGTCCTGACTCCATTTACCGGTGTTGTTACCGTGCTAGCTGTATCATAAGTTCATAAGTATTTCTACTACTACAAATTAGTCGTAGTTGGTGTTTATCAATGCGGTTTACATCTCCTTGGTTGGTATTTAGATGCAAATGTTCGCTAGATCCAGTAGGCGGGTTATTGAACCTTTGCCGCATTTTGCTATTGTTTATGCGATGCATAAGCTGCTCTAAATTAGCAGAGTTGGCGTAGGATACCTTCACAGTGTGTCGATTAAAAATAGCATGATACCGATTAGATTTAGGAAAACACCTGTCCAAAGCAGCAAAAAATTTTCCAGCGATCTTGGTTGAAACACGCAAACCGAAAATCGGGTTGAACCAGAGGACATCCTGATTCCTATATCTGTTGTTAGGCTTATTTGATTGAGTGTGTTGTACAGGATTGGAACAAGCAGTTGAATTATTATGTCACGTGTGTCTATGAGTTTTCTTTACTAGTTCATTGATATGACCAATTCTTTCTGACCTGTATTCTTTATCTGAGTGAGTTCTCAAACAGTAACGTTGTGGTGGTATACAATGTGCATCTAAGTTTGAGGAATTACCAGTGTTGCTTAAGCCTTCATCTTGTATATATTGAATTCTATCACGGTACTCAGCCCATTTCTCCTTAAGCTCTCAGAAGGAATGATAGTATCCAAGCCAGGTCTCCTGCATAGTTTTCAGCTTCCATCTTCTACTCCACTGACTGGGTTCGAGTCGGCATCCACCAGAATGGTCAGGTTCCACAAAACTGAGTCGCTTTTGTCACGGATGTCTTTATCAGTGGTAAATAGGTGAAATTATGTCTTCTGAAGTTTACTTTAGTTCCTCCTAGACCAGATCTAGTTAGTACTGTTTTCGGTTGCTTCAGTCATTTTGTTTTAGAGCTTTGGTCCTCTTCTATCTAGAAATTGAAAGCCATTTCTTGTGATCATAGACAGATTCCCTTACAACGCCTGCACCTGCTCTAACCTCTATTTTGACGACTTTGACTTAGAATCCGGATTCCTTTAAGCTACTAAATTGACTGGCATAAATATCAATTTTGTGGACGTGGATCCGTCCATTCTACTTTCATATGGCACAATTAATTTCAGTGGCAATCATTTGTATTGTTGAATAGAAGTAGAGTATTATGTTCTGCCTCATCCACTCTGGCTTTTGATTTCTGGGTATTTTTTCCTTTCTGGAAGATCTAATGTGTTCTAGTCATTCACTCAATGTTGCAGACGCTGCTTCCATGGTCCGATCTGCACAGTTGTTCAAGGTCGCAATTTTCCGCCACCTGCTGTGTAGGACACTGCTGGAGCTTCCAGTGGCGTGAACTTTTGGAGTTAGCTCTACATTGCAAGGGAGTAAGACATCTGATTTTCCTCATTTCAACAAGTTCGTGTTCGTAAGCAAACCAGAGAATGAAATTGATTTTAAGTCATTCTAGCTGAGCCTAATTTGGAGGGTTTGGGTGAACTTTACTCGTATATTGCTTTTGTTGGCATAGCTGAACCATCTTCTAGATTACTCTGGTATCCTCTTCTTTGGTTCCTATATTACCAGTGTCTCTGTTTTCATTTTAATTTTCGCCACTAATCCACTAAGCTCAATCCCTGCCAATTGGTTTGTGCGTATTTTGTTATTTCTCTGATTTGAGGATTTCCTTTGCTACATCTACCGCCTCCTGGGCATTCCAGTTTCTGCTGATTTTCAGCTTGTTCTAGATTGATCTCACAACCCTGTCTTTCGAGACGGCAAGTATACTTACAGGACCTCGACGTTGAACTTTAGCAGTAAATTCAACTCTTGCTCTGTGTGTGTGTGTGTGTATGTGTGTGTGTGTGTGTGTGTGTGTGTGTGTGTGTGTGTGTGTGTGTGTGTGTGTGCGCGCATGTGTGTGTGTGTGTGTGTGTGTACTTGTTAATTTCGGCCACTACCGTTTTCCGAGATCATATATCAATTCTAGAAAGTGCTAGTATCATGCACCAACAGAGATCATATCAGGTTTTAGATCATCATGACCTCGAGTAAGAAGAGTTTCTATTTGCAAGTGAGGCCACATAATTTTAACGTCAGCAATTTACCTCCGCTACCTGCTTGACCGCAATAAGAAGTTTTCTTTTCTGTAAAGAGAAATTTGTTGATTTCTTTGGTTTGAGGCTCGTCTTAGAGGATCTGAAGGTCTTACTTAATTCAGGGATTTTTTTGCATGTGTCATCCTCATTTGTGTCATTCATAGAAGTTCTTAGAAGGGTGACTTGGTATCCGCATACGTATATATACATTCATATGTGCGCGTGTGCATTCAGTTATGTATATATGGTGTGTATGTACTGACGTATGTGTCTGTGTGTGTCTATTTTTATAGAGATAGAAAACGATACGTCGGATTTGCGTCCTTCAGGCCTACAAAAACTTAAAGTATTAAGAAAAGAGGTGCTCTCGCCGAGTCATGCACACATTCAACCTAGACTAGTACGTATATGTATTTATATATATGAGTGTTTGTGAATGAATATCAAAGAGAGAGAAAGAGAGAGGGAGAGTTAGCGAGCGAGTGAGTGAGTGAATGAGTGAGTGAGTACATATATGACCTAACGCGCGTGTGAGAGTGTATACATATATATTATGTATATATGTGTGTATGTGTGTATGTGCCTATGTATGTATGTATGTATATGTATGTATGTATGTATGTATGTATGTATGTATGTGTGTATGTATGTACGTATGTATGTATACATGTATCTACCATGTATCTACGCATATATATATATATATATATATATATATATGAGACCCCCTTCGGTCATGACTGACCATGGGATTGCACCTGGAAAATTACCCTCCTGGCACAAGTCGCCCATGCATACCAGCCTCCCCTCTCCGCTCCACCAGTGTCATCCAAGGGGTTACGGCAAAGGCCGATACATACATACATACATACATACATACAT
>NC_068981.1:131498124-131498701 GCF_001194135.2 Octopus bimaculoides
AGAAGGTTGCTAAAAATGCCAAACTTGTTATCTTCTGTTCGGTTTTCATGACTATCCTTATTTGTGGTCATGAATGTTGGCTAATGGCAGAAAGAGGAGGATTGCGAATACAAGCGGCCGAAATGGGGTTCCTTGAAGGAATCTCTGGAGTAATATTACTCGACAGGGTATGAAGCTCAGAGATCAAGGGATCTCTCCAGGTCGAGCCGCTTCTTCTTTGTATTGAGAGGTAACAGCTCTGGTACTATGGACATGCGATTAGAATGCCACAAGAAAGACTCACAAGATAAATTCTTCCATGCGAGCCAACCAGCAGGAGAATTAGAGGTAGACCAAAAATGAGATGGTTGGATGATATCTCTAATCTCATTTGGGAATCCAACAGGAAAGTGTAAAAGCAGTTGCTTTTGATAGAAACTTTTAGAAGAGGTGCCTGAGGACTCTACTTCCAAGACCCTCCCAGGAATAATGAGCAGAGAAGATCGACAGAGGGACAATCACTATTGACATTGTGGTTATTGACTTTTTTAATTTTCTTTCCTTTTTCTTTTTTCTTTCTTTCTTTTTTTTTTTTTTT
>NC_068981.1:131498772-131500817 GCF_001194135.2 Octopus bimaculoides
GAATGGGTTGACAGACAATTCAAGGGTGCAGGTTTGGCTTCAGAAATACACTAAAGATACATGGAGCTGTTGAAGTCTCAGCTACTTATGCATTGATTTAACGAGTAAGTCTGGGTTATATGTGGAGGACGGGGACATTCCATCTTCTACCAAGACAGATGGTAATCATTTTGCTTTTATCAAACTCTAACTCATCGATGTTGTCTGTATTAACTCCTGTTGGTTATGCACAAAAGGGCTATATTTAAGTGAAGGGTGACTGAGGGGAAAATTTTTATATTGTTCGTTTCATCATTGTGTCCTAAGTATGAATTAAAACTGTACCCGGTAGTGGGGCCTTGGTTCGGGAGTTGTAGGATTTTGAGGATTGTGGTTCCAACTCTTATCCACTATTGCTCTTAGATCTACTCTGACCTACATTAGTATCACCTGTCAAGGTCCCAGATACGCATTAATTAGTATGTACAAGTCAGCTGTGAAGAAGGGAATAAACAGCCCTGGGCCAAACCATGGGTGGCTCTTTGGCAAAGCCTACCACCTGGTAACCGCCCGAGCCAGGGTTACATTGAAATCATGGGAGATAGTATGGTAGATGTGAACTATTTAGGCGGATGAACTTATTGAGTAAAGGCGAATATCACCAGATGCTGAACGGATGAATAGACTACAAACTTTCAACAGCCAGGATCAACCAGTTCAGTTAACAAACTACGGCAAATATCTGTAGCTGTTCCGTTTGCACATGAGACATTCCCAATTGAACGGCCAATATGACTTACTGGTCCGGGCAAGTCGCCTGAACAGGTGACGATGATGATCTCTCTGTTAACAACAGGTATGCGGGGATATAGTTTCAGGTGTAAATCGAAACTTCGTTTTCCTATCTCCAAGGCACCCACCATACTCTTTTTTTTTGTTTCTTTTATAAGTTATGTTCTGTTAAATGTTACCTGTTTATTAGGCCTCTTTTTTTTCTTATGTATTCGAGTTCTAGAAGAGAACCTTCGATCCAGAACTTGCCATCGTTAATTGGATATTCAGTTCCTTGTTTGCAGTTACAACGGTAAGAGCCAATGGTGAATGATAAATGTGCAAGCGGAGCACACTGCAAGAGAAAAATAAATTAAACAATCAGGTTAGCATCTTTCTAGACACCAAAATGTGTTGATAAATGTAAAGATTATAATGTAATATAGTATTCATTGCATTATTTAGTATAAGTAGCAAGAAATTTAGGGAAATTTAAATTATAAAATATTGCTTGTAGGTCATATTTCTCAATAATACACATACTAGGAAATGTACAATTCCTAAGTCAACCGTCTTTTACTCGTTTAGTCATGAGACCGCTGCCATGCCTTGAAGTGCCTTAGTTGAACAAATGGCACCCAGTGCGTAAATATTATTTTATGTCTGATACCTATTCTATCCGGCACCTTTGTTGAACCACTAAGTTATATGAACATGAACAAACCAACACAAGTTTTCGGGCACAAACACAATACATATAAACATATACACATATATAGACAAATACTCACGCACGCTCACACACTTATATACCTATACATACATGCATGTGTGTGACTCTTTGTGTGTGTGTGTGGCGCGCGTGCGTGCGCATGTGTGCGCATGTATGTATGCGTTATACCCTCCATCAGGTGTCTTGGGGAACCCAGGTTCGAAATTTCTCTGGGTCCTCACTCCAAACACCATGGCGTTGATCGGATGTTTGATTTTTATCACTCTCGGTACATTTCCTCAGATTGCACTGTCCTCAGATTGACACCCGAACACACTGAAATGTTCGTATTAGAGCTTCCAGTGCGAATGCCAAGCAGTACAGCATGTCGTTTCCAAATTTCTGGCAGAGTGAAGTACGTCACAGAGCTTTTTTTCTCACAGACGGTGCCCAACTGACCCTACTATACTGTGTAGTCGACAAAATCAAAAACAAAATTAAAAACATAAAATGGCGATAATTTACCCATCGCACCCTCTATGTGTGTATGTGTGTGTGTGCGCGCGCGCGCGTGTGTATATGT
>NC_068981.1:131503077-131506686 GCF_001194135.2 Octopus bimaculoides
TATATATATATATATGCACACACACACGTGTTGTAATATCTAAAGCAATTGCGTATACAGCCAGGGTGATTTTCTTTTTCTTTTTTCTTTTTGTTCTTCAGCCATCGTTTTGTGGAGAGAGTAGGTCATATATGTCATCAAATACGGTAACATTTGGCTATTTTCCATTACATGCCGGTGGTTAAGAAACTATTTTGATTCTTTCAACGGATTATCTTCTTTTAGGGCATGGTGAGCTAGTCAAAGTACTGCATGCCTATTTGTATAACCAACGAGTTCTATTGTTTTTATCTATTTTGTAGATCTTATATCGAGGAGAAGAGAATATACTTTACTGTGGTTGTTTCGGGACATCTTGCTGTGTTTTTGAAGGCATTGGCCACATAAAACGGCTGTGGACACTGGTTGATACGTAATAGCTTCAATGGAATATCAACTGTGACAACACCACTACAATAGAATAAAAAAACGCAACAGACAATTATATGTCCGAAAACAATTGATAACTCAGTGTCAATATGGACCACTAACAATATAACTAGAGATAGATATACATTTAAGAAGAAAAATGTCTATTTTAATCAATGGCTAATCAATATTATTTTCAGTTTTTTTGGAAAGTATGAGAAACAACTCCAGACATCCGTCGGTCATATTCTGACCTCATCGCCGTACTTGAGCAGTTCAGTGGACGAGAGAGTGAAAGAGAAAGAAGAGAACTATGCATTCAAATATACAAATGTAGAGAAAACAGACGTGTGGAGAGTGAGGTTTAAAAGTATGAGGGTAATGCATTTTCAATAATTTCAGTCGGATTTTCAAGATTAGAGATTATATTCTTTTCTACTCTAGGCACAAGGCCCGAGATTTTTAGGGAGGGGCCCAGTCGATTAGATCGACCCCAGTAATCAACTGGTACTTAATTTATCGACCCCGAAATGATGAAAGGCAAAGTCGACCTCGGCGGAATTTGAACTCAGAACGTAAAGACAGACGAAATACCGCTAAGCATTACGCCCGGCGTGCTAGCGTTTCTGCCAGCTTGCCTAAGCTGAGTATCAACAATCCAATGCGGAGCTCATGTTTCAAATTTTTATTGTCGTTCTCAATACCAGAACAGCATGCGTAAACCAAGCTTGTATCAGATCCACCGTGGAATACACTAGTCCAATCTGGATCGACCTTCAGTCTCTTCATTGCAAACATATCAAAACCAACAAAGAACACAAAATATTGCAGTTTCACATAATCCGATGCTACTCATATACTACCCTCATACAATGAAAGATCAATTCTATAAGCAAGAGACAGATTTTGCTGTTAGAAATAGATCCGTGGGGTACTAAATTACTCTGAAAACTATTATTTCACCGTTCTAAAATACTATAGCTTATCTAAACTAATCAAACATATGAAATTTCACAATTCTGAAATTTGAAATAATGGTGAGTGTAACTTACTTGAATATAACTGTTGTTCGTAATTCATCAATTCCAAAAAACGGTACTGCGTATGTAACAATCCATTTATTTACAAGGCCATCACATCGGAAATAAGGACGTGTCCAAAAACCATCCTTTAACATTGGTGCTTTGTATCTCATAGGATAATATTCGAAAGGAATATTGCTCGATCCATTAAAATCAGTTCGAACATGAGCCCTCATTTTATAGGTTTTAAGTCCAAAGGTGTTCAATTTCCAACGTTGCTTAGATTTTATAAACCAATCTTCTTCCGTATAAGGATTTTGTAGACCAGCACTGTCAACTGCACGATAGAGTCCTCTCTGGCGGAAAGCAAATGGTCCGAACAATTCCTTTACTGTAGTTTCGCTTTCTTTGAATACATATTTATCAAAGAAAACACCTGAAGACATTATCCTAAAATCAGCCATCACATTAGCCACAACTTCCCCAAAGATTTGCTGAGGAATAAGTCGAGCACCCCCTTTATGATAACCGAAATTTTCGTTAGGATTTGCATTTTGTAGGTAATTAGACAAGAAATGGGCCAATCGCAAAGCAGTCCTTGCTTGAAATTCAAACTGTGTTGAAACACCATAACCAACATCTCCTGGAAGCAAAAGGTTTTCAGGGGCTACATTTTGACAGTTGTCTGAAGTTATCGAAGAGATTTTCTTAAAAAGCTTTTGGATTCTGTAAATTGATTTTTCGTCAATTAAACTTCTACGGAAACGAGTATGAAATCTACGTCTTTCTTTCACTTTTTTGCGGCTATCAGCTGCAAATTGTAGGACTTTTTCAGAGTCTAGAGAAAAGAGACTTTTTTCGGATTGAAACGGACTGAGATTTATGTGAGTCTCATTAGAATAAATGTTATAAAATCTAGAGAACTTTTTATAAATAAAATTAGACACAGAACGTTTCGCTTTCTCCCAAGTTGTAATACTCAATGTTGCTGCAAGTTCTTCTGAATTAACTTTTTGAAGATCTCGATTTGATGGTAAAACAGACCTAACTGAAAATAATATAAATGGAATGAGAATAAAAATGTGTGGAGATCATTGTTTATAAATCCTTTTTTATACATTAGCTATTTAGAGAGTACTTAAAGAATACTTCGTTCAGAACAGCTAAAAGTCTTCAGTTTCAAATGGCTACAGAAATTTGTCAAATCTGCGCATAAGGTTATCACATTTATTGTGGAGAACCAAAATATTCCATTGGATTGCTGGTTATCACTGAAGACTTTATTTTCATGCAATTTATGTAGGACAATTCGACCTGACAAACTGACATACAACTTAGAAACAAGTCTTTTATTAACTTACAGTACCTATTGACAGCCAAGTCTAAATAGGCTTAATATTTATGAGTTGGATACGAACTATCAATTCCTTCATTTGTTATTCGATATTCTATCAACATCTTATCGAGTCGACTAGACGCAGTTGAGAAAGCATGGTCATTTCATGTTTACTGAAGCCTATGACAAATAAAGGACAAACCAAATAGCGACTAAATTTTCTTCAATGTTCTTCAATATGGAAGCATCAAGGCATTTAAGTCTCAAAAAAATCACCGCAGAATAACGATTGAGAATTACTGCTGTAAAATTCTGTCGAAATATGTCATTTTTATTCTATATCATATCCTATTTCAAATAAGTCCTTTGGAATCACAGTTGTTTGTTATTTTCTTTTCTACTTCTTTTCACTTAGTGTAATAACAGTGGCTTTATAATGTGATGTTGGCACTCCGTCGCTTACGACGTCGAGGGTTCTAGTTGATCCGATCAACGGAACAGCCTGCTCGTGAAATTAACGTGAAAGTGGCTGAGCACTCCACAGACACGTGTACCCTTAACGTAGTTCTCGGGGATATTCAGCGTGACACAGTGTGACAAGGCTGACCCTTTGAATCACAGGCACAACAGAAACAGGAAGTAAGAGTGAGAGAAAGTTGAGGTGGGAGAGTACCGCAGGGTTCGCCACCATCCCCTGCCGGAGCCTCGTGGAGCTTTAGGTGTTTTTCGCTCAATAAACACTCACAACGCCCGGTCTGGGAATCGAAACCGCGATCCTATGACCGCGATCCTATGACCGCGAGTCCGCTGCCCTAACCACTGGGCCACTGCGCCTCCACGCCT
>NC_068981.1:131507279-131509882 GCF_001194135.2 Octopus bimaculoides
ACAGTCGGTTTTGGTGCATGAAAAACCGGTTTCGTATTCTTTGTTTGTTGCTTTCTCAATATCAATTCCCCTCCAAGGCGGTTTCATTGAAACAGGGTACCGATACCCAGGTCGACATGGACACGAGTAGCCTCCTCGCTTGAAACCCATTGCTGGAACATGTTTACACTGATAACGAGACAAAAGTAAAAAATCATTTGGATTTAATGATGCATTTTATGTTGTTTAATATCACAATGTTAATATTAGCATCTCCATAATGATGCATGTGTATGTGTATGTGTGTATATCTTCATCTGGTGTTTTGAATTATCTAACCTTCTGTCTACCAATGAGTCCAATGGACCCATTTCAGTTTTTTCTGTTGCTTTTTCCTACTGTTTATATTATTTGATTCTGCTGATTTCTGGTGACTCTTATTTTTTCTTGACTCTCTTTTATTTGCCAAATGGGAAATTTCCCGCATGTTTATAAAAGCTAGAAAATTTCACTTTATACATTAATTACCGTATGGGTCCATTGGACCCTCGAATTAAATTCGATAGACAAGAAGTTTGGCATTCTAATCGTCTTACTCAAGTAGCAGTAAGAACTTCATCTTGCAATTATTGTGCAACAAGACTGTGGACCATTCCGTTTTGCTAAAAGGTCTTGCGATAGCATTGAAACATGCTTTACTATTTTTATACGCCAGAATCTTCTTGTGGTAATTCGTAAATTGAGAAATGTTGAAGGTGAGGTTGTTTACAAAAAAAATGGAAGGAAATTGATCACTCTGATCTAAAGAAATTTATTGGATTCATTATTCTTTTAGGTGTTTATAAATCTAAACATGAAAATGTCACACAGTTATGGAGTCAAGAGGATGGCCACCCAATATTCAGCAAAAAAAAATGAGCCGGGGAAGACTTCAACAGATTTTACAAGTATTGTGTTTTGATGATGCTAGTGCAAGAAAGAAAAAAGAGAAGTGATGATAAATCGGCGTCCATAAGAGAAGTATTTGAAATGTGGAATCAGAATTTGCAAGATGGATATGTTCCAACTTCATACATGACAGTTGATGAACAAATAGTTTCATTCAGAGGGCGCTACCGATTCCGGGTCTATATTACTTCAAAACCAGGGAAGTATGGAATTAACATTTGAGTAATATTCAATAGTGAAACATCTTATTCCTGGAAAATGCAAATCTACACTGGAAAAGACCCAGTAAAAGGGAGAGAGATAAATCAAGGTTCAAGAGTTGTTGAAGACCTATTAAAAGAACTTGAAAATACTGGTCGCAATAAAACTTGTGATAATTTTTTTTACAAGGATTGGCTCGAAAGCTGCTTAGATAGAAAACTACTTTAGTCGGAGCAATTAGAAAGAACAGAGTTGAACTTCCACGTGCTTTCACAAATGGAAAAGAAAGAGAAACCAACAGCACAATATTTGGATTTCAAAAGGATTCTATGATCCTATCTTATTGTCCCAAGAAAAATTATGTAGTCACACTTATGAGTACAATGCACTCTCAGCCTTCAACTGATTCAAAAAGTGCTGAAAAGAAACCTGAAGTTATAACATGTTACAACAAAACAAAAGGAGGAGCAGATACCCTAGATAAGATGGTAAGGACATACACTTGCAAAAGAATGACTCGAAGATGGCCTATGGTTATATTCTTCAACATGATTGATATAAGTGCAGTGAATGCTTTCATTGTTGCTAAACAGCTTCACATACAAATTTTCAAGGATAAAAGAAGACAGTTCCTAATTCAGTTAGGAAAGGAACTTGCTAGAGTTAATGCCAAACAAGAACATGACAAACAATCTTCTAGTTCCGCTAACATTTCTCAACCAAACAAGAAAAGAAGACGATTTTCAACCTCATTTGAGATTCCTCAGACAAAGTAAAAAAGATGTTCTTTGTGTGGCCTAAAAAAAGACAGGAAAACTCGTACTACATGTAAGAGTTGTAATAGCCATGTTTGCAAAGAGTTTTCCAATATTGTCTGCATTCACTGCCATGAAGAGCTGTAATTCTTTATTTTTGTAATTTTTAAAAGTATAATATATTCTGTAAACGGTATTTTCTTTATTAAAATTTGTGAGAAACAGCAATTCTTCATTCACCTGATAGCATATATAATGTAGCTAAGAAATAGAGGCAGTTTGAATAAAATTTAATTAAAAGAAAAATATTGGGTTCATTGGACCTAGTTGGTAATTAGTGACATACTTTTTCTCTGATAGACCAAGGGTTAAAGGGTCTCGTTAGCAAAACCATTAATCTCACTCTTTCTATGTCTCTCTCTCTTGTCACTCTCTCCTATACAAACACACACCCAATCTGTCCAACTATATATATATATATAATCTCTTTACTTACTTGTTTCTGTCATTTGACTGCGGCCATGCTGGAGCACCGCCTTTAGTCGAGCAACTCGACCCCAGGACTTATTCTTTGTAAGCCTAGTACTTATTCTATCGGTCTCTTTTGCCGAACCGCTAAGTTACAGGGACGTAAACACACCAGCATCGGTTGTCAAGCGAAGTTGGGGGAAAAAACACATGCACACACATACGTATATATATATATATATATATATATAT
>NC_068981.1:131519106-131521880 GCF_001194135.2 Octopus bimaculoides
ATACACACATATACATACGTACATATACGTGTATGTCTGAGTGTGTGTGCAAATGTATGTATGCATATTCCCTTTTAGTTTTAGTTATTTGAAATCTCCCTGTAAGGAAGGAGCTAATTTCTAAGAAAGATACAAAGTTCTATCCTTAAAATATGAATAACAAAAATAAGTTTAGATTTTTAACTTGAGAGAATTGTTGCTTATTTTTATTGTTCGCGTACAAACTGTATTTGTAATGTGCGTATTAGCTGGTTGACTTCTTTTGCTGAAAATCCTAGCTTATACATACTGTCACTTGCGACATTTACTCACAAAACTCACGTACATATACACACTCTCATACGTACGTATGTAAAATATGTATATACTCATATATTATATATGCGAGTGATAGATTTTGCTGCTACAAGTAGAACCAAACATACTTTACTTGTAGAGTATGATTTTTTGAAAGATGTTACGTCTGCAACGCAGCTAAACTCTGTGACTGAACTCGAGTTTTCTTTTCTGTTCCAGGTAACTATATCAGACCGGTTTTCATTTGATAGCAATTTTTGATGGAACTGTTCCACGAATCTTTCTTGTGTTATTGTCTTGAGAGAACTATAAACCCTTCTACTATTGAAACTTAGCAGAGGTGTTGTTTATAGTTATACCAAGACTTTTCTTGGGATGACATTGTATATTGGTTTAGTAACAACACTATGTCGCAGTGGAAGGTAGTACCTAGATGATATTTTTGGCAACTACTGATTACATGTGTTATGTCCGTCACACGAGAGAGACATAATCGACGTTTCTGATCGCATTTTTGTTCATGCTTGTTCATTAAGTATTACATAGTTATCTCCCGCTCTTGAATTGCAAAAACGTAACTTTTGAGATGTGATGTAACACTCACAATTACATAATAGTCTACTTCCACTTTTGTATCATTATCCTCCTCAAGTTTACGAGATACCATTCGCTTCAAGTTAATGGTATACCTGCACGAATGTATGTATGTATGTAGGTAGGTAGGTAGGTAGGTAGGTAAGTAGGCAGGCAGGCAGGCAGGCAGGCAGGTAGGTAGATAGGTAGGTAGGTAGGTAGGTAGGTAGGTAGGTAGGTAGCTGCATGTGAGAGATCCTTAGTCATTTTTAGACGGCTCCCTAGCAGAAGGAAATTCCGAAATAGTACCCGCGTCATTGCGAAGTGGGATATTTTGCTCTAGTTTGTTCCTATTCGGCTTTTTAAGTGAGAGTTTTAGTGATGTTGTTCCAGTTCTTACTGACTTTCGTTAAAGCACGGACATTGCTAACTCCCATTTTCTTTAACGTTTTGGATAAGATGATTTGCCAGATAATTCGTCAACCAGCTAACAACGCATCACAAAGTATGTATGTTTGTGTGTATGTATGTATGTATGTATGTATGTATGTATGTATGTATGTGTGTGTGTATGTATTATGTATGTGTGTGTGTGTGTATGTATGTATGTGTGCAATTATTCGAGTATATTTTGTTACCTACTTTTCCACGTTTAAACTTAAAAAATCCAATCAATTAAATGGTTAAAGTTTGAGTTTTTTTTTTCTAAAACTTGTATTTACATTCTTGGTTTTGTTGATTGAACAAATCTATGGCCAAAAGCAATTCCAGTCGTGGTCATCCTGCCTTTTATTCCCACATACTGTATTTGTATTATCGAACGTGTTGTATTTTGAAGACTGTTGGGAGATTTGATTACAGTCTCTATCAAGTCCAGCAACTGCGCATATATATATATATCCACAGCAAATAAAGTTATTGGGGAAAAAATTTACACCATTTCTTCAAGCGAAATAATGAACGTAAGAGAACCACTACGCATACTATTTCTGTGGTTAATGTTCTCAGTGTGACCTTTATCTTAAATAATTTCATGTATTTTCCATACCATAAACGAAATGAAACACTCAACTACACCCATCTTATATCAAACCACTTCAGAATCATTAGTGAAAAATACGGTTAAAACACTTTAATGAAAAGTTGCTATAACGAAATAAGCATTCCTTGACTCTACGACTTACTACAACGACATCTAGTCCGAAAGTAACTAGAACAAACAAAATGTGAAGACGAAAAAGCAATAGAAACATCGAAAAGTGTTAAACAACAAATACAACGTAACTTTAAAAAACACCCACCGTTTCAAAATTGCAAAGTAACTCCAATAGCACATCCCCCTTAAATAATTTCTTACAATTTCCCACTTTCCAAATATGCAACAAAAATATTCAGTAAGAACTCATTTAAACTGTTCTATACTACTACATCCAGCTTTGCTAATATACTACCCTTTTTTTTTTTAATACCCGTGAAATATATGAATATACAACTAGGCATAATAATCGAGACTGCAACTGTTGCAATCAAACAAACTGCCTTATGGGATATAAATGCTTCGAGAAATATATATAAGCTACCAATAATAAATTAAGACTCGCAATGCGTTTACAGGGTGTATTTTTTATTTTCGTTATACAATTTCGTTTTTGTATATATTTAGTACCATATTTGGTGTTTTGTTGTGAACAGATACATATATGATTATGTGTGTGTGTCTGTGTGTGCGTGTTGGGAGAATGGGGTGCATGCACGTAATGAATGATGAATGGAGTTGTTGGTGTTGTGTTTATATTTCTCACACGGTTTACAGCTGTTTCAATAAATCATATATGCTGGAAAACATAGAGAGAGCAACACTACATGTATATGTGTATGTATGTATGTATGTATGTATGTATGTA
>NC_068981.1:131522258-131524972 GCF_001194135.2 Octopus bimaculoides
ATATATATATATATATATATAAACATATATACATATATATACATATAATAAATCTGTGCGTGTATATGTATATGTATGTATGCACGTATGTATGTATACAAAAACGTCATTGTCAAAACAAAAACTCGCGAAATTAGTCATTATTCTAAAAGTGGTTCAATAAAATAGTAATTTTGTTCGGTTGTCCAAACAGCTGGCTGTATGAACGGCAGGGCAACAGACCATCTATCCTGAAATTCCTGAGTCGTGGCAGCCTATAGAGGAGTTAAAGAATTCAGAAAGAAGTGGGTCGGTTAGTGTGAGGAAGTGTGAGGTGTAAGAGAGGTTTAAGGAGAGGGGCAGGGAGGAGAAATAAAGGTAAATATATTGATTGAACTCAGCTGTTAGCCGGTTCATACACTTTTAAATCACCTTACATGTATCTGTATATGTATGTATGTATGTATGTATGTATGTATGCATATATGTATGTATGTATGTATGTATGTATGTACGTAGATCCCACTTGTTCGAATTCATGGAAATAAGGACAAAATTATTTTTTAAAAACTGTTTAGTAACATCTCGAAACTAGGCAGACCATCCTGATTAATTACTCTTTGACTGCGGCCATGCTGGAGCACCGCCTTTAGTCGAGAAAATCGACCCCAGGACTTATTCTTTGGATGCCTAGTACTTATTCTATCGGGCTCTTTTGCCGAACCCGCTAAGTTACGGGGACGTAAACACACCACCATCGGTTGTCAAGCGATGTTGGTGGGACAAACACAGACACACAAACATATACACACACACACACATATATATATATATATAATATATGAGTATATGCATATATATGTACATGTATGTACATACCTTCATCTACATGTATATATAGATGCATATCTGGGTACATGACGCTGCAAAACAAAACATGGACAAAATGATAAACAAGGTACAAAAACACACAGGCCACATAGAGAACATATCCTTCATCAGCTGCCACCATTAAAACACTGGCGTACACATATATACGACGGGCTTCTTTCAGTTTCCGTCTACCAAATCCACCCACAAGGTTTGGTCGGCCCGAGGCTATAGTAGAAGACACTTGCCCAAGGTGCCACGCAGTGGGAATGAACCCGCAACCATGTGGTTGATAAGCAAGCTACTTACCACACAGCCACTCCTGCGCCTACTGTTATTTTTTCATGTAGTAATCTTTTCTTTCTTTTATTTTCAATTCTTCCTGTTCTTTATTCCTTTCTTGAACTACCTATACATTTTCGCATACAATTTTAATACTCCTCACACTTCCGCAACTTGGACTACTTTCTCTTTTGTTCCATATCAACACTGAATACATATTTATTTAACTACCTCACAGAACAGTTTTGACACTTGAAAACCTGCCATAGGAGAGAATCAGGGGTACATATATGGCATTTAACTTTTCAACTAAATCACACACACACACACACACATACATACACTTCCGTCTTAAGGCGTGAGCACACTTGATAGTTACCCGGAGGACCCATGAGTTTAGGGGCCCCAATTCTGATCTGCGTATGATGTACCTTGCTCTCAGTAAGTAAATATTAAAGGGCCCAGTGCATTGATTTGGCTGGGGCCCTATAGCGCTGCTAAGAACACCTTACAAACGCGCGCGCGCACACATACACACACACACACTAACACGCACACACTAACTCACACAAGTCTCTTAAATTACAATATTGTCATAAATAAAGGATAAACAAATTTGATGATAGAGTCCTGTATTCCGCTAGAACGACAGAATGGCCACGGCTTGGATGCCTTTGAAAATGTTTGCGCAATCGTGTTTCACCTGTGATTAAACAACGAGACCGGGTTTTTTTATTATTAAATCGATGAAGACAACGACGTCAACATTCACTTACCACAGTTGTTTTAGTCTTGCAGCGAGCAATTCCAGACAGATAGCTCGGTCCAGGGTTGCCAGTACTGACTGGACAGGCATTGAAGTCTATCTGTTTGAAATACATGTCCATCACTGACAGAGCTACTATTCTATGGAATAAATAAAAACAACGAATATTTGTATATTGATAAACATATAAAAAAGAAGAAAGAATGCACAAAAGAAGGAATAGAAAAGAGTGCAATAAATATTGACAGTAACATAGGGTGGATGAATGTAAAAGTAAACGAAAAAGAAAAACAATGAAATCTGGTATTTTTAAAAATGAAATTCATACTTACGCACAAAAATCCCCCACTCGAACCAACAAAGGTGGGTCTGAGAGGCAAGATTCAACATTGAATCTCCTTTCACACTTTATCGTCGTAAGAAAAAGGGAAAATTCATGAGTGCTTAGTAGCAATGGACACAAGCAACGATTTCTTTACCGAATTGTTACTGGCGACAAAAAATGGTGCCTGTACATCAATATAATGCAGCGTAAGGAATGGCTTAGTCCCGGTAAACAAGCGACACCGCACGTGAAACAAGATCTTCATCCGCGTAAGACGATGTTGTGCGTATGGTGGGATTGGGAAGGGATTATCCATTACGAATTGCTTGAACGGAGCCAAACGGTCAACGCGGAACTCTATGTTCAACAGATGAAACGACTCAACACGGCCATTCAAGAGAAAAGACCTAATCGGCAGCATGGAGTTCTTCTGCTGCACGACAACACCTACCCTCATATCGCCAATATGACCAAGGAAGCTATTCAAACGCA
>NC_068981.1:131525358-131528804 GCF_001194135.2 Octopus bimaculoides
AAGCACCTTTCGAGCGTTGAGCTTCACGGAAGCAATATGGCCGATGCTGATGTCGCGTGATGACAAATGACTGAGACCTTTGGTAATATGCTGTGCTTGAGAAGAAAGATCCATCAGGTCGAGTGAAATCATAGTCGTGGCAGATACTGGTGTCACGCAACTGGCACCTGTGTCGGTGGCACTTAAAAGCACCCATTACACTCTCGGAGTGGTTGGTGTTAGGAAGGGTATCCAGCTGTAGAAGCCTCTCAGCTTACCAGCCCAGGTCAAACCGTCCAACCCATGCCAGCATGAACAACGGACGTTAAATGATGTTGATGATGATGATGGTGATGATGATGATGTTGATGATGATGATGATGATGATGACGACGACGACGACGATGACGATGATGATGATTATGATGATGATGATGATGACGATGATATATGCGCGGACGTGGATGTGTGGCAAGAGGTTTGCTTCCCAACTACATGGTACCGGGTTCAGTCCCACTGCGTGGCACCTTAGGCAAATGTCTTCTACTACAAACCCGGGTCGACTAAAGCCTTGTGAGTAGATTTGGTAAACAGAAACTTAAAGGCCGTTGTATGTGTGTATGAGTATGCCTATATTTGTACCCCACCACTGCTTGACAACCGGTGTTGAGGTTTTTGTCAGCTTAACTTAGTGATTCGGCAAATAGAATATGATCAAATAAGTGCAAGGTAGTGTCCTTGGATGGCCGCAATTCGATGACTATAAGAAATAAAGATGCGTGGGTGGGGGCATGTATATGTGTATATATTAATCAGTCTGATGATGGCTTAACTGGCCTAAGCTTCGAAGTTACTATCAATACTATTCTTATATATATAGGAGATTTTGTTTTGGAGTTTGAAAATTCACCTGAATCTGAAAACGTGTAGTAGTTTTTAAATTTTGTAATAGATTTATTCAAATACCAAACCGGTTTCGACATGTTTTTGCTTATCTGTGGCACAAATATATAAATAAAGGGTTTAGAAGAATTTAAAATTACAATGTAAAAATCACGAAAACATGTTTAAACGATCAAATGTTCAAATGTTCACAGAAATTTCAATGAGTTTCACAGGGATAGATAGTAATATTAATGTAAAAGTTTGGTGAAGATCATAACTAATGTACATTGTTGAAAGTTCAGTCATATTGAGTTTCTATATAAAAAAAAAAAGAGGGGAGAGAAAGAAAAAAGATAGAGAGAAAGAAAAAAGTTTTTTCACAATTTCTATCATGGCGCGTGTAGTTCTTTTTTCAATTTCAGTCTTAGTGCACGGGTCTCTTCACCTTCTTAACTTGTTGGAGTTCGAAATGTTATAAGTCCAAAGGATCGGGTTTTGATTGGTTATAATTTTTAGTCCATGTATAATTTCCCATTCCTTTCGATTGGTATTGAGTTTAGGGTGTGGCAGATCTTTGTATGGGAAAGTGAATATAAAATCACAGAATTTATTTAATGCTTTATTCCTACCTTTCCTAGGCTTGTTTCTTGCTAGTGATTCATCCGTTTTTCTTATCAAATAATTCCTTTGTTAGGCGCAATTTTCTGCAGAACTGTGAAATATTTTGTATTTCATTCGAGTTAAGATATTGTGATGTTGGAGTAAATTTCAGCTCTTTCGAAAGAATATAAATTTTTCTGTACTGGAAGTTTTGGGATAGGCTATTAACCTTTAGTTTCTCATCTTCGGTTTGTACTAACGGGAGTCGTAAATTCTACCAGCTGTGTCTAAAAAGACCGATTTTTCAAAACTGTCCTTTTATTACCATTTATGTATCCATCGATATTTTCTGTTATTATGACCGCTTTTGTACTGATTTTGTACATTTGTAGGTCTGAATTGTGGTTGTTTCTGTCTGTGTTTGTTTTTCATGTTGTTATTTCTTCTTTAGTGTGGGTCTGTAACTGGTCGATTTTGTTGGATAAGATTGACCACTTGAAGGAGATCACTTTTAATTCCTTTAGGATTTCAAGCTTCAACATGTTGACGTTTTGGCCGAACTTTTGTGGCAATTTCATTCCTCGGGTGGTGAGTGTACGCAGGAAAGAAAGTTGTTTTACTCTACACGGGCAGAAATATAGAAAAAGGAAGTTGAAAATGTACAGGGAGTCTTTTAGGTGATTTATGTTTAACGGTTTAACCGGTTTCATATATTTTTTTGATTTTCAAAAGTTAAGTGAGATAAAAAGACGTGGGATTATGCAGCAACCGTCTTGCTTTTGACTGGAGTTGGAAAATTCTCGTTTTTATGGAGAGAATATGGTTGAAATTATATCTGCTTAGGATACAGCTTGATTGTCAGAAATTAATCACGTGATTAAGCTGAGAAATTTTTGTACGTTCCCCTTACGTTTGTGCCTTAATTTCACGCAACAATCCTTTTTGCGTTGAAAGCTTGTATTGTTTATACGTAGTCATTAAATCTAGTAATATCTCTTTTATTGTCTGTGGGTTAGTAGTGTTTGTGTGGCTTCTTGCTTTTATTTCAGTGGTAGTTTGAATTTTTGTGTAAATATTTTTTCTTTATAATTTTGAATTGTGGTATGTTTGAATAAAGGTAAAGTGGAAAGACATGGAATTGTGGGAACTTATTTGTCGAAGATAAATCAAAGAAAAGAAAGTAATCCAAAAGTTAAAGTTGCCATGTTTCACTACATGTGACTACTGAGAGTACGTACAGAAATCATATCCATTTAGTCAATGGATATACTAAATATATAAAGCCTCATTTTTTTACGGTCAATAGAGGCAAAAAAACAAGTCTTTTATGCTTTGACGTGTTTTAGATATTAGACTGCGGCCATGCTGGGGCACCACCTTGAACAATTATGCTTAACAAATCAACAGGACTACCTTGTGTCTTATCCTGAATTGCAAAGTTACGGGGACGTAAGCACATGAACACCGGTTGTCAGTCGCTGGTGGGGGACAAACATAGGCACAAAGACACACACATACATATATATATATATATATATATATATATATATATATATATATATATATATATATATATATATATATATATATATATACATATATGTACATATATATATATATACACACATATATATACATACACATATATATAAATACCTATATACATATATGTATATATATTTACATCTAAATGTCTATTTATATGTTTATAAATACATGTATATATACATACATACATATTTGTGTCTGAGTGTATAAGTGTATATGTGCGCATATGTATATGTGCGCGTGTGTGTGCATATATATTTATATATTATATATATATGTCGGGGAGTATTGTAATTCGCTTGAAGCATTGTGTATTGTTTGTAAAGAATAAAATGTTTTGAATGACACAACAATGCACTATAATACAAACAATGGACTATAATAACTGTTGTAATTTAATCATCCATAGTCTGATATATATATATATATATATA
>NC_068981.1:131531401-131538787 GCF_001194135.2 Octopus bimaculoides
TGGTGTCGCATGGCCAAAGATTACCGTGAATTTTTTTAGAGACACTTTCAAATTTATCAGAATATTTGGACTGAAGATTGGAATAGAGAAATTTTCTTTCGCTTAACCGTGAAACGATTCGTATCCAATTAACTAAAGACTTGTTTTGTTAATGCTTTTCCCTCCGGTTTTTTGTTCTATGTGTGCCATAAATATCGCCATCCGTTTAGAGAAAAATTTGTAGTTTAGAATCAGTAGTTCTTTGACTGCTATTTCTAAATTTTCAGTATGTTGGAGAAGCAACTCAATGCTAATCCCTGTATATTTATGATATATATATATATATATATATATATATATATATATATATATATATATATATATATATATATTCACACAGAGAAGGGAAAAGGCAGACAGACAAACACACAGAAAAACTGACGAAAAAATAAACTACTATCGAGAAGGATTCTAAATTTTACATCTACAATGAAAGCACCAAAACAAAAAGGTAGCAACAACGACAATAATATGAATAACTAAGCTTAGGACCATAAGAAGGTGGGAGCTGTTAAAAGATCTACTTCTACCATGACCACCACCAGTGATTTGTGATATGGTGATAACGTCTCGCATTTGTTGGTTGGATATAGTCAGTTAGATCGAAGCGGTATTCATCTGAGGTTTATTTTATCGATCTCTGAGAATTGAAAGGTAAAACGTCAACATTAGCAGGATTCGAAGTTAGAAATTGATGGTACTACCAAGCACTTTTCCAATCGTATAAAGCTACCATTCCACTGCCCTCTCCCCAGATATTAAAATATTTAAAATATATTGAAATATTGTATGCTCTCATTTACAAACATTATGAGTTTAAGCTATTAAAGTATACTGAAATGTAAATAACCAACGATGAAAACCAGTTTAAATCAAGCTTTAATTTACTGAAAACTTCTAACGGCAGACTTCTGGCAGTTGCTTTTAAGAGTATTTGAAGCGGCAGTAACAGACAGCAAATGGTTATATCTCTTTGAGATGTAACCATTTCTGTCTTTATTACAATGCAATGTTATTTACCTAGGTACATAAAATTATCATTCCCTCAACAAATTATAAAAGTACACACATATAATATTATCAGAACACTATCTCAAAATTTCGATATTTTTAAATATAATCATATGCAAAATACTTAACTATAGCCAAATATTTAATATGTCTTTTTTTTGCGAACAGAATGACGTGGCACAATGTCCGAAGATGACTGGGTTGAGTTTGCTTCCGTGTAACTGCTTTTTTCAGAAATCAGGGTTGACAAGTCAAGACTGATTTCAGGAATATCAATATTTTAAGTTGGATCATTCACATTATATCTAACCTTGGCTTTATCTAGAGTAATATGCGAGTGTCCGATTCCCTAACTGATACGGAATTTCTCGACCACTGGGAGAATATTTGTGATTTGGTTCCAATATTTCAACGTTTTGACCCAGTGGGTCATCCTTATTACAGATGTACGTCCTAAGCAGAGCATTTCTAGGTTTGAGACTCTAGCTTGGCAAACTCATTCCAGTCACTTTCTTTATTTTATTTCTTTTTTATTCCTAAAAGGCTAAAAGATATTCATGAGGTATTGAGCTCGTATATATATATATATATATATATATATATATATATATATATATATATATATATATACAATGAGATACCGTCAGGTAAAATAGATTGCTTTTAGGAGCTAGATTGATTTGGGGATTTTAGAACTAATATCATGGTTTTCCAAACGATACCAACTTAATGTTCACACTACATATTTCCAGTCGGAGAGTATAGGATGAGTGATTAATTAGGACATCTCTAGAAAGCAATAGAGACACCGATTCGAAGGACATCTGAGCTATTATTCAATCTGAGTGAACATATTCGAGCAAACCAAAAGTTACCGCAAAAGAGGTAATCGGGCAAGAAATGAGTCGATAAAGAATGTCACGGCAAAACAAACAGGAAACGGAAATATAAATGACTTTCGATGCGTATTTATCAATTTATTACTTGATAGTAAAAATAAACGGACCCTTAAAATCAATGTTTATACAGTCAAAATACAGAGAAGATTAGTTATTGTTTAATAGCTAATTTTCCGTGCAGACACAGCTTCTAACTGAGTAATTAAAAACCGACTAATCGTTTTCTTTCTGCAACCCAAATCCCGGATAACCAGCTTACATGCTCTTCAATCTCCCTTTTCATTACAATGATTTGAGAACACGAAGCAGAGATGTTTCCCAAATCAATTAGATCTACCTTTTCTTTACTCAAAACTACTCGTCATTAACACTCCAATCGTTTTCACTACCTCCACATCCTCCACTCACTCTCACACACACTCTCCATCCTTATGCACGCTCACACTTACATCTCCCTACATACTTCATTTCCCGCTTTTGCACATAGGTTCAAGTGCAACCTAACACACACTTCATCTCTCGTTATTACACGCACTCATACATATATACACAAATGCACACATGCACTCTTAGTCACCTCTCTTACATTTATTCACTTCAGCACCTGTCTAACATTAGCCTTCTACCCTGTAGACTTTCTTCTCTGACAGAAACCAGTATTTTTGCTCCTACTTTACCTTGCTGATGTAGACCTAACTCGGATCACAATGATAATGGACTTCTTATCTCGTATAGAACTTCTTTCAACCCGATATAGCTTCAACTTGCCTTTTACGAATTTTTATAACAACTATATGGACCTGTAGTATATGATTGGGTAAGAATTGAGGAATAATTAAAGGATTAAGAGTCGGAAAGTATCTGTTATGGTCTCGGACATGAAAGAAGATTTTAAAGAATTTTGGTGTGATGAACTTTACTGTACTCTTATCTAAAATGTTTGTTTAGCTACCTTCATGAGAAATTTGTCTAGGACACTCTTTCGGGTAATTTTCTTATTTTTTTATCCAACATTGCCTCTGATCCATATTTTCAATAAAGTAATAATGAGACTTAAATTTCATCGCCATTGACGATTCCAGCAATATCTTCTGCTTCAGATGAGACATAAAATATTATAACGATTACAATATTTCATTTGCCAGGTATGAATTTTTCAAGATTATATTTTCACGTAAAATCCTTATAAGACAAGGTTTTAAATAGATTTTGAAATATGTAGCTTGCCTCTCATACTTTGCAATGTATCGCACATATAGTTTATCGTTCTGAAGCAACCTCACAATTATATTTTCTTCTAAAGTTAGTTGAACGCCTTAAAATTAAATATATAAAGATGTTTCTTACCTCGGTCGACGAATATGAGTCCAGTTAACAAACCGATACATGTAATCCATAACTGGCGAAACGGAAGATATAATCCATTGGTTTGATTTACCACAATCCATATATGGTTGTGTAAAATAAACCGGAAGTGGAATATTTCCTGCTGTCTGACCAGGTTGACTTGGTCCAAAGAATGAATCAACATTGTATTCCTTAGTACTAAACGCTCCTGTATAATTGGAATATTTAAAACCAATATTGTAAGAGAATTTAGTAAGAGAATCCATACTACTCGAGGTATCAGGAAGTTTATAAACATTGTACCAAGGTGTTGTCTTTGAGGAAGGGTCAGTATAATTGTGATTACTTGCACCAAAATCTTTGATCATTACTGTTTGTAAGGTCATCTCTCGAAGATAATTATCTGAATCTCTTGAATCATCCCATCGCCAGGCAGACGGACCAAATAAAGGCAATGTTGTATTAAATTTGTACGGGTCCAACCAATTGGGATAAGAACAGTTATAGTCATAAAATAAACTACTGCCGTTCAGACTAAATGGATTAGCATTGACATCAGCAACTGCTGACATATACATATACATCCAACCTGGCAAATTGGGAAAATCATTCTTAGATTCATTGAATTTTTGTAGCATGTAACTATAGAAATAGGCTCTGTTTAATGCCATATTATGAAGATGCAAGAGTTTCGTGCGATTTTTATACATGATCTTGCTCAAAAGTTCGTTGTATTTTGGCAGCTGAGATACAACGTCTGCTCTCACAGTTAACTGGTCTCTCGATTTGCCTCTGCAATTCTGCGGCGTGACTGCCGTAATTTTGTCCTGTATTTCGTCGTAGTGATCATATTTCATCCATTCAAATTCTCCAGAAGTGTATGTTGTATACAAGAATACAACAAACAGACAAGCTAGATGAAAGCTCACAGTACTGATTAACGTTTTCGCCATCTTGAATGTCACATGAAGATATCTATTGCCATTTGCCTGAAAATATTAAGTAACTCATCAATTTCTCATTAAAACAGAAATGTTCAGTGAATATATTTCTATATATGAAAAGTAAAAATTGATATTTGATTAATAGGAAATATACAGGTAGAAGCAAAAAAAATCTTATGCCAAATGGAACAAACATACGTTAGATTATGTTTTTGCTTTCTTTTTTACTACCTTTGCATGTTTTAAGTGACCAAAATTCACATTTACACTCAATATATATAGTATTGCGTAAAATTATTCATTTATATAAAATATATCATTGCCATTGATGTAGGTAAATCCGTTTAAAAATGTCAAAAACAATAAAATATATAAAAATACGCATACACACACACTACTAAATACAGGCACGCACACACACTGCTAAATAAAAGCACACACATACATACATACATACATACTCACATACTACTAAAATGTTGTTGTTGGCACTCTGTCGCTTACGATGTCGAGGGTTCCAGTTGATCCGTACACGTGCCTGCTCGTGAAATTAACGTGCAAGTGACTGAGCACTCCACAGACACGTGTACCCTTCACGTAGTTCTCGGAGATATTCAGCGTAAAAAGGCTGACCCTTTGAATTACAGGCACAACAGAAACAGGAAGTAAGAGTGAGAGAAAGTTGTGGTGAAAGAGTACAGCAGGGTTCGCCACCATCCCCTGCCGGAGTCTCGTGGAGCTTTAAGTGTTTTCGCTCAACAAACACTCACAACGCCCGGTCTGGGAATCGAAACCGCGATCCTATGACCGTGACTCCGCTGCCCTAACTACTGGGTCATTGCGCCTCCACACTACTAAATACAGGAAATTGAAATAAAATACGCGTCATGTGAAAGAAAATGCCAGAGAATTAGGCAAATCGCGAATTAAACATGGAGTACAATAGGTACAAATTACTCGAAGAAATTTTTAGGCAGCTTATGAACAAAAAGAACGCATTTGTGTAATAAATTCTTCTGAGACAGATAAAGTAAGTACCAGTAAGTTAATGAGGACACTTAAACTGATTATATTCCAGCACAAAAGCATTGTTTTCCTTGTCATCGTCATCAATACCGCCTTTACTACATTTCGTCTGTTTTTACGCTCTGAGTTCAAATTCCACCGTTCATCCTTTGTGGGTCGATAAGGTAAGTACCAGGGGTCGGTGTAATAGACTATACCCCTCCACAAAATTTCAGGTCTTGTGCCTATAGTAGAAAGGATTATTATTATTATTATTATTGTGTTTTTGTTTGAAAGACGGCGCCTGACAAAATGCTTAGTGGTATGTCGTCATTCTTTTATTTTCTGAGTTCAAATCCTGCCGAGGTCGGCTTTGCCTTTCCTACTTTCAGGGTTGATAAAATAAGTACCAGTCAAGTACTGAAGTCCATGTGTTCGACTTGCCTCCTACCCACAAAAAGTGCTGGGCCTGTGTCAAGATTTGAATCCATTATTATGTTTTCCTTTTGCTACAGCCAAATCTCAACCAGACACGTCAAAGGGCAACAGGTCTCCGCACTTGTCACATTTGTCTGCACCTAAATATCAAAACGGGTGTGTGCCATACATCTGGAAAAAAAACTGGTGTCTGTTTCTTATATATCAAAAAATCTCTTTATATAATGCATAGTTAGTTGGCACTCCGTCGCTTACGACGTCGAGGGTTCCAGTTGATCCGATCAACAGAACAGCCTACTCGTGAAATTAACGTGCAAGTGGCTGAGCACTCCACAGACACGTGTACCCTTAACGTAGTTCTCGGGGATATTCAGCGTGACACAGTGTGACAAGGCTGACCTTTTGAATTACAGGCATAACAGAAACAGGAAGTAAGAATGAGAGAAAGTTGTGGTGAAAGAGTACAGCAGGGTTCGCCACCATCCCCTGCCGGAGCCTCGTGGAACATTAGGAGTTTTCGCTCAATAAACACTCACAACGCCCGGTCTGGGAATCGAAACCGCGATCCTATGACCACGAGTCCGCTGCCCTAACCACTGGGCCATTGCGCCTCCTAGGGGTACAAATATACAAAGCCCAGTATACCCATCATGACTACTCGTCTGATAAGGGTACACCAGTACATGCATCCAACGATATGTGTGTGACATGGTAACCTTGTATCAAGATTAACAGCGCACGACCTTGCGGGTGAGGTCAAGTTAGGATTTTCTTCAGGTTAAGTAGCTCATTCCGCTCAAACGGTCCCTGAATAAGAGTCCTTTAAGAGTGATGAACGAAAGACCCATATTTTCAGTGGTGAATTATTCAAATTCCAAAGAATTCCTCTCAACACACGGCTATCATGCTCCCCGACCACTATTTCTGCTCATGATCAGAGATGCGCATATCGTCAACCACCAAGGGACATGCTCAACTGGTTAAGGTCAAACAACTGACAAGAAAATCTGTGGTATAGAGCAATATATATTTGTTGTAGCCCTAATTTTCACACCAAAGCCAAACATGTACATGTTAACACCTCCAATCAGTTAAGAACAGAAGCCATGTGAGCCACTTTGCCTGGTACTGCATTAGGGCACTTACTATTATTATTATTATTACTATTATCATTATTATTATTATTATTATTATTATTATTATTATTATTATCATTATTATTATTATTATTCAGTAGTTTTATTTTTATAACGTGCTTTCACTTCACTAGCGAGCGCAACTCTGTGCGCCTTGGGTATGTGCTATGGTTTGCTGTGATGCTCTTATGGTTACTGTATTGAAAGTGTTTTGCGTAGGATGCGTGCAGTGCCCAGTAGTGCAATTTTCTGTATGTTATATATATTTGTAAGCCCTGTTGTTTTTGTTATGGGCTGAAGATTGGAATAGTGAAGTTTTTGTTCGCTTAACCATGAAACGATTCGTACCCAATTAACTAAAGGCTTGTTTTGTTTGTGCTTTTCCCTCCGGTTTTTTGTTCTATGTGTGCCATAAATATCGCCATCCATTTTAGAGAAAAATTTGTAGTTTAGAATCAGTGGTTCTTTGACTGCTGTTTCTGAATTTTCAGTATGTTGGAGAAGCAACTCAATTGCTAATCCCTTATATTTATGATATATATATATATATATATATATATATATACA
>NC_068981.1:131540555-131547308 GCF_001194135.2 Octopus bimaculoides
ATATATATATATATATATATATATATATATATATACATACACACAAACACACATATGGACATGAATACATGAGCACACACACACAAATACATATGTATACACTCTGTATTTAATGTGAAATACGTGGTGTTCGTTCACAGAAGCATACGTAACATTGGTTTCACTTTTCTTTTCCGCAAATTGTGATTGTTATAATCTCTGAAGATTATAACATGCCATTATAATATACATGCCTTGGATTGACTGAGTGTTTCATTAATAATTGGCCAAAGTATAACTAATCAGTCATCAGATAATCAAAAGTGACGTTTTCGCTTCCACGAGGGTAAGTTCCTAGCTTTGGGTAAGAGAAAATACAGGAGGATCAGTTAATTATGATTTTATTCAAAATATTCCCCTCTCAGATTCACACGCTTATTTCAGCGGTCCTTCAGTTTTTCTAAGCCTTGTAAAAAGCTCGGAAGGTTGCACCTTCAACCAGGCCTTTCGCGATCCCTATAAAGCCAGGAACTTTTCAGCACCACCTGGTATCTATCTATCTATCTATCTATCTATCTATATATCTATCCATATGTCTGTCTGTACATATCTGTTTACATCTACGTATTATAGATACATGTTTATGTATGCATCTTTTATCTTTCACTTTTTTCAGTCATTAGACTGCAGTCATGCTGAAGCACCTCCTAGAAGAATTTTTAGTCGAATGAATCGACCCCAGTACTTTATATGTATATATGTATGTATGTATGTATGTATGTATGTATGTACACACAGATACACACTTATAACGCCACAAATCTTTTTAGCCAATGAACTCCGGCCATGCACCATCTTGAAAGGTTTGGACGAACAAATCGACCACTGTACTTATTTTATAAAGCCTGGCGCCTATTTTATCAGTTGCTTTTGCCTAACTGCTGAGTTACAGAAGCACGAACAAACCAGTATTTGGTTGTAAAGCGAGATTCTTAACCACACAGCCATGCCTACACCTATTATAAAAAAACACATACACGTTCCCGCCCAGTGTAATATTGGGAAAGAATATAGGGTAAGAATCACAAACAATTAAGTATACAAAAAGACCTTCTGCACACACTGATGCATAAGTCACACTTTCATATATCTTTATAAATAAACATATATTCGTGCCTCTTATAACACACAATGGCATATATACACTCATAAACGCAGTTATACTTAAACACATACACACAATAAATCACATACACAATAATTGGTACACACACACATACACACACGCAATTATTTGTGCCCACACAGTAAGTCATACACTTTAGCTTTTCACTTCCTATAGCAAAAATTATAATAACAATGTTATTGATCAATATATCACACATCGTTGACTACGTAAAATAAAACCCAAAACAGCCCGACTCAACACTTGATATACAGCTTCGCCTACACACACAGACACGGACAGATAGACAGGCAGACAGACACACACACACACACACACACACACACACACACACACACACACACACACACACACACACACACATACACATTATAAGAATGTCATAAAAAATACATAGACGTAGATAAATATCTCCCAGTTATATATAGAATAAACATTTTGAACTAAACGATTTAACAACAGGGCTCAATAACAGTGAAAAAGAGAGGAATGGCGGTTCTTTTATATTCTTCTTCGGGAACAGCTTACTATTGGTGAACAATCGACAATGTTGGAGAGAAATTTAGGAAAACAGGGGCTCAATAACAGTGAAAGAGAGAAATTTAGGAAAACAGGGTTCAATAACAGGGAAAAAGAGAGAAATTTAGGCTTAATTTGGCGGTTCTTTTATATTCTTCTTCAGGAACAGCTTAGTATTGGTGAACAATCGACAGTGTTGGAGAACATAAAGATTAAAGTTGTAGTTTAGGATAAGTTAGCTGGCATGGAGGACTGGAAGTTACCTGAATATTGGAAAAGATTTACCTGTTCTATGATAATTCGCTCTGGGTATCGAAATGCCGACAACATGACTGATGTTCCACGTTCTCTGAACACAGTAAACGCTGTAAGGCGTACAGCTTAAACGGACTGCATGATGTCATGGCCAGCAGGAAGAGACACAGCAGACCATCTGCCTGCGTCCGCACGCCTGAATTCATCACTGCATCTTTGAACAGCACTTTAGGCTCAATTCAGACGGCTATGTGAAGCTGTAGAGACTGTGATCAATCCCCGGTTGGAGAGGATTGTTGCTCGAAGACTGTACATGTAGCAGTAGGATTCGGCTCCTTGCCATACCTCCTGCAAAAGTCAGAAGTGGTTGTCGGAGAATTTCTATGACTTCATCAGCCCCAATTTCTGGCCTCCGAATTCCTCTGAGTGTAATTTCATGTGAGGGCGCGATTGAGAAAGACACAAACCCCTCTGCTTGCAGCACCAAGACTGAGCTGATGCCCTAGATAAAGGTGTTTGAAGGAATGCATACGCCAGATTCCGGAGCCGTCTTGAGGATGTGGTGGAAATTGAGGTGGGTCTTTGAGCAAACTATTATCTCCAGCTATAATTTAGTTGATATTTTTTGACTTTTTAAAAATACTTTTATTTTTAGATAGGGTATTGTGCTTCCTTTTCCTTTAATTAACCCGAACTTTCTGGAGAGAGCGATACGTAAATACAGCTGATGCGATGAGATGCTTGAAAATAAAATCAAGCCACAAAATTAAAATATGTTCACAATATAATCTATCTGCGAACGCAATTTGTGTTCCTTAAACACGGCGGTGCATCAGCATGGCCGCAGCTCTAAGCTGAAACTATAAACAACAAACAGGGATACACAGATACGTATGACTAAGTGACATCTTAGTCAACAAAATTATAAAGAGTTATGTAAATGTTTGTTTTTTTTTCTTTTTTCATATACATCGCATTTCAGAAGACGCGAATAGATTCAATTGAATTGAAAAACTTCTGAGATTGTCCAAATTTCAAACACATCAGAGAGTTTTTGCATTCTACTTACAAGGACAATCTCCATAAATCGAGGGCTTTCAGTCTACTATATTATATATGTGAGACTCTACTTTGTGCATGCATGCATACATACATACGTACGTACGTATGTGCGTATGTATGCACTATGTATGTATATGTCTATGTATGTGTGCGCGCGAGTGTGTTTATGTGTGTGTGTGTGTGTGTGTGTGTGTGTGTGTGTGTGTGTGTGTGTGTGTGTGTACGTGTGCATGTATTTATGTAAGTGCGTGCGTCTTCGTTCCCACACCCGCTTGTCAAACAACCGTTGTTGGTTTGTTCACGCCCCCGTAAACTAGGGGTTCGGCAAAAAGAAACCGATAGAATAAATATCAGATTTAAAATGTGGTCCTACAGTTTAGCTGCAGTTCAGCTGCCGAAATAAGTGAAAAATAATCAAAGAATAACAGTTAAACTAGAAGATATTCGCGTTTTTAATGATACGAACGCACACACAAACACAAATATATCGCTTATTTTTTACTTGTTTCAGTCTTTGGACCGCGACTGTGCTTGCGTACCCCCTTCAAGGGGTTTTAGTCGAACATATCAACAATAGTATGTATTTTTAAGTCTGATATTTATTCTATCGGATTCTTTTCACCGAACCGCTAACTTACACAAAGAACACCGAACCCCTAACGTAAACAAAGCAACACCGATTATCAAACGGTGGTTGTAGGACAAGCACCGACACAAAAACACGCGCGCGTACACACAAACAGACATGCACACAGCACACGCATATATGCGACGGGCTTCCGCACAGTTCCTGTCTGTCAAATTCACTGAAATGATACTAGTCGGTCCGAGGCTATAGTAGAAGATACTTCCCCGACACGAGGTGCCGCGCGGTGGGACTGAACCCGAAACTACGTGATTGTAAAGCAAACTTCTCAACCACACGGCCAATTGCTCAAATAATTCATTTGTACATATTAAATGTAAACATAAATTTGCACGTAGACATCAAGAAATATAGATAGCAACAAACAAAGCGCATGGAATGACGAGAAATCATATAACCTGTTTTTTTAAACTTATTCACTTGTAGATATGTGATTTCAACAGATGTGACACTCCTTAAATGTGAGATCATTGTGACATATGTGAATCTTTTGATTGATTTTGTGCGTTATATGAAACCTCACGCACTTCAGCTTTTTATAACACTTAGGTCAAACTTTCATGTTTATATATATTTTATCAGTCAATAGAAACCTGCCTATGAATTTCATAGAATGTAGGTTGTACATTCTAAATCCCGTACGATTTATGTTTCGATGGCAAAGAGTTTCGACTACTTTCAGTTTGCTATGGCAATGCTTCACTTTCTAATTTTATCTCCCTATACCACTGATCACAGATTGAAAGTGTATTATTAAAAATACTTGGTTGTTTCACTGTGGTCTTCAAGGTTTCGCTCTGAATATTAAGGTAGAAGTATCACAGATATGTAGACAACCAGCTTGAAGAGGAATCTTCTTTCCAGCAGCAGAGAAACGTTCATCCGTTGGCGAAATTTAGCACTAACAGTGCTTATAAAATATCCACACTTAATCTAAAATATGTTTGGAGTTATAACAATTAGAAAATAAATAAATGGATCTGACAAGCAAAGTATCGGAATCTCGATAAATTTGATACTTATTCGATGCAGTGAGAGTCTTTTCTTTTTCTTAGTCGAACTATTAATGCATTAGTTGATATTCCAAATAATTTATTCGGTGGCATAAATTTAGTCTTAAATGTCTGAGGATAATTATATAAGAAATTTCATAGAATATATATTTATTTCGTACTGAAAATCGAGATCGAGCGAGCTTTTGCCCTATTGCTCGACGTGTGGTTTTCGTCCACGCTGAGCTCGCCTTGGGACACCTGCGTTACCGTTTGGCAAGTGATTTGATCACAGGCCGTGTGTTGAAACAAAAGCGTGAAATGCACGTATTAGCTGTTCGAGACACACAAAGGCTGTTGACTTTACTTTATAGTTTGGTGTCAAAATTTTCATCGCTCCAATTGCGACTTGGGTGCTTCTGCAGCGATTTAATTTTAATCTAAAGAGGAGAGATCATCCTTGCATGATAACCGAAAGACCGCGATTTCGATCATGCTGGGTTTCATTCGGCACCAGTACAGTAGGAACCAGTCAGATCAAAATTGCGATCAATCGATTATCAAAACAACATATTCTGTCAGAGATTATAATTTCGAAAATCTTCCATAGCATGTTTACATGGCAATATTATTTTGTTCACATTGTTTACCCAGGGAGTCAATATGAGTTTAATTCGTGATAGTCATCAATCTACATCACATCCGTGAAGGAGCAATAGAGAAAGTTTAAATATTTTCTTTAGTTTGACAAATGTATTTGATTCTACTTACAGAAATTAAACATTCAGAAAAAAAGGCGATCACTAATTTACTGTTTACCAATGAATGTTATCTTAAGGATCATAAATAGGCAGTCCTTTGCCGTTTGTCTTATTTCTGCGAGTTGAAAGACAGAACTACTTCATATCAGCTGTGTGTGTGTGTGTGTGTGTGTGTGTCTGTGTGTATGTGTGTGTATGTGTGTGTGCGTGCGTGTGTGTGTGTGTATGTGTGTGTGTGTGTGTGTGTGTGTGTGTACGACGGACTTCTTTCAGTTTCCGTCTACCAAATCCACTCACGAGGCTTTGGTCGGTCCGGAGCTATCGTAGAAAGCACTTGCACGCAGTGGGACTGAACCCAGAACCATGTTGTTGGGAAATAAACTTCTTACCACAGAACCACGACTATATATGTATATAGGCTATATAGGTGCTGGAGTGGCTGTGTGGTAAGTAGCTTGCTTACTAACTACATGGTTCCAGACTCAGTCCCACTGCGTGACACCTTGGGCAAGTGTCTTCTACTATGGCCTTGAGCCGATCAAAGCCTTGTGAGTGAATTTGGTAGACGGAAACTGAAAGAAGCCTGTCTTGTATATATGTATGTATGTATGTATATGTTTGTGTGTCTGTTTTTGCCCCCTTCCATCGCTTAACAACCGAGGTTGGTGCGTTTACGTCGCCGTAACTTAACGGTTCGGCAAAAGAGGCCGATAGAACAAGTACTAGGCTTACAAAAAATAAGTCCTGGGGTCCAGCATGGCCGCAGTCAAATTACTGAAACAAGTAAAAGAATAAAAGAATATATATATATATATAATTCAAATTTACAGAAGACGAAGGACGAAGAAAGATAAGGGAACAGCAAGCAGGCGTATTAGTTTGATGCTCGGGAAGAAAAGAAAAGTCTTTGACGTATCGAACGTACACTCTTCGACAGAAAGGGATGAAAAGGGTTAAAATGGAGAAAGAAAAGTGGTAACAGAAAAAGACTGTGTAAGGATTAAGATGATATATATATATAGTCCATATTCAATTAAGAGGAGAAAATGGAGAGATAATGGTTGATAATTATTTATTAATAAATTGATAATCATTCATTCCTACAGTTGCTTCAACTTGTACTCATTCAATAAATTACAAATTTATGCAATAAATTTGCATTTATAAGTTATGAACAAAATATCAACAGGGAAATACTTGTTGACTAATCTGTTCTCTCCAGCACACTCTATATATATATATATATATATCTGTATATATATATATATATATATTTATATAAATAAGGATAACATCGTTATTTAAAAATACCGATCTTATCAGGTGGCCATCATTGGAAAAAATCTTAGAGGC
>NC_068981.1:131547645-131548976 GCF_001194135.2 Octopus bimaculoides
TATATATATATATATATATATTCTTTTATCTGTTACTTGTTTCATTCATTGAACTGCAGCAATGCTGGTGCATCGCCTTGAAGAGTTTCGGTCGAATGAATCGAATCCATTTTAAAACCTGACATTTATCGGCTCTCTTTTGCCGAACCTCTAAGTTATGGCTACAAAACTGGTTGTTTGAAAGTCATGTTTTCATTTCATTTCAGGATACAAACGTATTAAATTTCATACACGTGACGTCACTAATAACTTTCCCATGAAAGTTATTAGCACTGTTGTTTAGTTAACCTTTTTAAAGTAATGTTTTTATAAACAATGTGTGTGTGCGTGCATGTAAGAGTGAGTATTTTGTTTGCGTTTGCGAATATATAAATATGTGTGCGTATGTGTGTGTGTATTAGTTTGTCCGTTGTTGTTGACAATACACATACATATAAATATACATATAGACACACACATAAAACTGCATAAGCATATATATACATATATATACGCCCATACATATATGTATGTGTATGCATACAAATGCATGCATACATACATATGCATACACACATACATATACATACACACACAAACAGGTATATATATATATATATATATATATATATATATATATATATATATATATACAAAAAACATATATGTACTTAGACACATATACACATACAGATATACAGATATACGTATAAGTATATTAATTAAATGAAACATTTCGAAATCAATGTCTTTTCTCCCCAAACGAGGACGGAATTCGAGAAGACAGTTATTTACTCAAGAAATATTTAGCCTCCAGCATTCAAGGTGCTAACAATTCGTTTCTTTGTTCAAACACTTGCCAACTTGAAGCATAGTTGTTAATTTTTCACTCAAACTTCTCACAACATGTTTCATTTTGAAGTTACTGTTCCTGAATGTTTGTACACGAGGATTTCTCTTACACATGAATCATACATACATATGAGTGTGTATGCATATATATTTATCATGTATATGTATGTAAGTATATGTATATGTGTGTATATATATATATATATGGAAAAAAGACAAAGTAGAAAATGCTAAACTACTTTTATAAAGAACATTACAGTACCGGTTTCGATCCTTGAGATCTTTTCAACAGTAAATATGAATAATAAATTTTTGAAAAATTATTGAAAAATTAAATTTTGGTAAATTTAAAAGAAAGGTCTTTTTAAAGACATATTTGTATAATATTCAAATAACGGGCATTTTTCTTGTTTCTGCCTGTCTCTGTTTCACTTGTTAACTGTTGTGGGTTCGAAGAAGGAGTGCTATGATATATACATATATATATATATATATATATA
>NC_068981.1:131549368-131550481 GCF_001194135.2 Octopus bimaculoides
TATATACTATTTTGTGTGTATTCTACTGATGAGACAAAGCGTTTCTTATGCAAAGCCAGAAATCCGGGTTCTGGAATTCTCCAATAATTTTTTGCTAGTTTATTTTGTCTCTTTGTCTTCTCTCCTGGTGCTGTATGAACATTTAATGTGGTTTTAGAGTCAAGTTTTGGCTGCTATATCTAGCATGGTGGTATCTTAGATACACTTAATTATAATTTTAATAATTATTATTATCTATTAGGTGGTTTTTATTCCCATGCTAGCCACTTGATATGATCGGTATTTTAAATAATGATCTCGATAATGAACTGTGGACGAGATCTAATAGAGATGAATGTTTCGACATAGCAATGGGATCAAGCAACTCAGCGCAAGTCACTGATCTTCTTGGAACGTACATCCTATTCCAAATGAAGTTCTGGTTTCCTTAACTGGACAGATGTGGTTTATATTAGAATGCTACTCTCTTCATATTAGATTGTTGTAGTAGAAATGGTGAGAAACTTTCTTGACGTAATGCCTTGTATGAATATCGGATTATTTTAACTATACCAGAAACCGAACAAAAATTTAAGGTACGTTAATAAAAATCCAATTATCCACACTCTATCATAACAGGAATTATAAACAATATATCCAATCAAATATCTAGACTTTCGGCAAATGAAATATTTCATCATATTTTATTATACTTTTTCCTGGCTCTATAATAGCAAGAATATATGTAAGAAGTATGTGCGTGTGTATGTATGTGTGCGTGTGTATGTGCATGTGTGTGCGCGCGCGTGTGTGTGTGTGTATGTATATATAAATAAATACATGTGTCATACATAAGGATATAAACATAATTTTATATGTAGGTTGCACATTCAATCAATCCAATTTTAATCTTATATATATTGAAGCGCAGTATAACCTGTCAGTCACGCTAGAGAGAGAGGAGAGTAAAACAACAGACGGAATGCGAGTGAATGACACTTACAGATGCTGAAAGGCAGACGACAGCATTTAAAGGCTTTGCTCCGAAGATGCTGATATTCTAATCAAAATAAATCTGCAAATTTTTATTGTAAATTGCATTTATTTTATTGGTCTCTCTCTCTCTCTCTCTCT
>NC_068981.1:131550493-131550874 GCF_001194135.2 Octopus bimaculoides
CTCTCTCTCACTCTCTCTCTCTCTCTCTCTCTCTCACACACACACACACACACACACACACATACGTGCACGCATGTATATATATTTGTGTATTTGTGTGTGTATACTTTCAGTTTTTCCTTTCGTTGTAGTCTTTTTTTCCCTTGCTTGCCCTTTCTATTACACACCTTTATTTCCTTTTCCAAGAAAACGATAAGATATTTTCCTGATTTCATCGATCTAGAAACTGTAAACAAGCATGCGCGCGCACATACATTCATACACTAACACACACACATACATATGCACGTGTGCACATGCATAGGTGTATATAAATATGTATGTGTATATACATATAGAGAGAACTGGTGAGAGATATGTCTATAAAACAAATGTATGTAT
>NC_068981.1:131551765-131553301 GCF_001194135.2 Octopus bimaculoides
ATGCATATATATATATATATGAATATATGTATTCTTTGAAAGCCTAGTACTTATTCTATCTGTCTTTTGACGAACTGCTAAGGTAAGGGGACGTAAAGACTCCTGAACTGGTTGTCAAGCAGTAGTGGGGGTGAAACACTGACGCCAAATCAACTTACAAGACTTTGGTCGGCCCGAAGCTATAGTGGAAGATACTTGCCCAAGGGACTGAACCCGCAGTCATGTGGTTGGGAAATAATACCACACACCCACGATTGCTCCTACATACATACATACATTCCAAAATTACACACTGCTTCTATGTGGATGGCTTGAAACTATATACAGAGAGATGAAAAAGAGCCTCGACTTGGTTACACTATTCTCAAAGAATATAGGGCTGGAATTTGGTTAGGAGAAATGTTGTTATTTGGTTGTGAAAAGAGAAAAAACTGTAAACCAGACTAGCAACATCTCCATCAATGACTTACCTGTTTCCCCAATATCTGATGAGGAAAGTTACAGGCATCTAGAGGTGGATGAAAACATATCTTACCTGTAACAAACACGTGTCACTAAAGAATATTACAGCCGAATAAAGAAGATGTGGACCTCAGAACTCTCTGCATTCAATAAAACAGTGGCTTAGATGTTTGCAGTGCCAGCGCTCATACCAACATTTGGGCTGCTTGATTGGACGCTTGATGAAATCCGAGCGATTGATGTGAAAACCTGGAAGACACTAGTCAGCACATAATTCCCACATAAACAGTGACGTAGACCGCCTCTACCTAAAACGAAACAACGCGGCAGAGGCTTAACATCAATCCAGACTGCCTTTGAATGTCGTATCATATCCCTTCGGCAACGTCTTTTAACCACCAAGTCTCGAAGTGCATCCCTTGACCAAGTTTGCATACATGAAGTTGATAACATCATGAGATTTGGAAAGCAGCTCCTTAAGCAGCAGCATTCCTTGCCTGATAACCTTAAATACGTGCCCAAAGAAGTCACACGACTCTACCGCAACGTATCATCAGATGAAAGGCTGAGCATATATCGGCAGAAGACTATGCATGGATATGTTAGTAGAAAGCTCCGAGATGATAGTAACATCGACCAACAACCGAATTGTTACCTCCCACTTTGAAAAGTATGCGTTTGTAATCCCTAAGTCGGGAGTTACAGGGTTTTAAGTGGTGTCGAATTACCGCTTAGCCACGTATGTTCCCAGGTCTACTCTGACCCGAAGTAGTAGAACCTGTCAGAGTCCCAGCTATAGCTAAATAACATGTAACCACTGAAGTCTGGGTACGATGAAATCATGTGATGTGCATACTAGATGTGAAATATATATACACTTACACACACACACGAGTGTATATATGTGTGCGTGTGTGTGTGTGTGTGTGTGTGTATGTGTGTGTGTGTGTGTGGATATGCATGCATATATATATATATATATATATATACATGTATCATATTTTCTGGTAAAGTATATGTATATATATGTACGTATATATGTATGTATGTATGTATGTATTGCGTGTGCGTGTG
>NC_068981.1:131553532-131554740 GCF_001194135.2 Octopus bimaculoides
TGTGTGTGTGTGTGTGTGTGTGTGTGTGTGTGTACGCACGTGTCTGTGTGTGTTAGATAAAAACTTGTTAGAAGGCTGAACAATACAAAATGAAATGCATAAGTAAAAACAGAATTACTGATGAAGTTTTTACATTTCATTTCTTCAATATTTTGGGGTTAGGACCCGTTCATCAGGACACACGGAGGAATGAGAGATAGACTGTTGTTTATTTTGCATTATTTCGACCTTAAAATATTTTTAATATCACACAATGGTTCAATGAAACTATTCTGTTCTAATATAAGGGTGAGCTGAAAAGTTCACAGGCTGACTATGAGGGAGTGATGCTAGAGCTGTGAGATCATACAGTTACGAAAGGCTATCAAAACCAAACGGCAGGAAAACTAACAAAAGAAGTCTTCTTTCATCAGAACAATGCTCCAGCACACAAGCTCTTGGCTTCAATGGTTACTATGCATGACTGTGGCTTTCAAGTGGTTGATCACCTCTCTATTCTCCTGAGTTGGCCCCATCTGACTATCATCTGCTTTCCAACATGAAATAATACATGGCTGAGAACCAGTATTGCAGAGATGCTGACGTCATATCTGCTGTTGACTTTATTTGAGCACCAGGATAAAGGCTTCTTCAGCAATGGAATCTGAGCACTGCAACACCAACAGAAGAAATGTGTCTATGTTGAAATAAACCTCATTTGGTTACATTCCATGATAGTTTCTTGGTGAGCCTATGAACTTTTTCAGCTGAACTATGTATCGTATATTTTCAGATGAAATATACGTGTGTGTATGTGTGTGTGTGCGCGCGCGTGCGCGTGTGTGTGAGTGTGTGTGCACGTGTGCGCATGCGCGTACGTGCGTTTCTGTGTATGTTAAATAAAAACTTGTTACAAGGCCGAAACAATACAGAGTAAAAACAGAATTACAGTTGACGTTTTATATTCCACTTCTTCAATGTTTCGGAGTTAGGACTTTTCATCGGGAATGGAAGACTAATACAGTTCTCACTTTTGTACTTCATTATGCATTGTTTCGGCTTTTTAAAAAGTTCTTCCTCTCATTTAATATAACACAATGCTTGGTCCAAGCAATTCTACTGTATTACAAGTACAACATCTATTTTCTGGAAACATTGTTTTTGATGCCTTTCCGAAAAATTGATTTTTGCGAACCAGAGACGGTCATTTTGGTCGACACAGTATCAAT
>NC_068981.1:131557646-131559359 GCF_001194135.2 Octopus bimaculoides
ACAAAATGAATCGTCCCAGCTCTTTACATTCTGAGTTCAAATCACGTCTAAGTCATCATCGCAGTCTATGAAATGAAGTACCAGTCAAGTACTGTAAAGTAAAGTACAGTTACCTTCTGGAGTCATGCCGACTCATAAGGGCCGGTTTCCCGGTTTCGTGGCGGATATATTCCCCACCTGGACAGGACGCCAGTCCGTCGTAGGATTACTCATTTCTGCCTGCTGAGTGGACTGGAGCAACGTGAAATGAAGTGTTTTGCTCAAGAACACAACGCGTCGCCCGGTCCAGGAATCGACACCTTAACCACCTTAACCTCTAAGTACTGGGTTCGATCTAATCAACTTCTGATCAACATAAAATATGCGGGCGTGGTACAGGAATGTCTAAGTTTCTGTCCCAACGTGGAACTCCCACGACAGCTATAACGATTGCAGTACAATGGCGTCACCTTGATATAATCTATTTCCGATTCCTTATAACGCTATCAATACGCACGCGCACACGTACACGCACACTCAGGCAAACAAACGCGAGCGCGCGTACAGTCACGCAATAGTATGCAAGTATTCTTTTATTAACTCATATTTACATACATATGAAGGGTTAAACGTAATAGAAAAAAATGGCTGCTCTTCCTTTCTCTCCTATATTCCTTCCCCCTCTCTCTCTCTCTATGTTTGTCTATCTCTCTCTCTCTCTCTCTCTCTGTCCCTCTCTGTCTTTCTTTCTCTCTCTCTCTCTCTCTCTCCTTCTCTCTCTTTCTCTCTCCCTCTCTCTCTTTCTCTCTCCCTCCGTCTCCATCTATCTATCTCTCCCAATCATTCTTTAACATAGTTTTGTTCTCATTTGCTCTTTCTTATTCTCTATCTCCAACCACATATCTCTTCCTTTTCTTTTACCTCACTCCCCTACTCTCTCATACCTAGCTTTCCTCTCTCTCTCTTTTGCTAATTCCTCTTACTTGCTTTCTTTCTGCAATAATGTCTACCTCTCTTTTATTCTCTTTACCCCTCCCTTTACCTATCTATTTACCTATCTACCTATTAATTTATCTACCTGTTTGTCTTCCACATCTTTGTCATTCTCCTGTATCTCTCATTGCCATTACTGTCACCCTCATGCTTTCTCTTTCTCTCTCTTTTTTTCTCTCCCAATCTCTCTGTCTCCGCCTCTTTCTCTGTCTCTATCTCTCTTTGTGTCTCTCATTCTTTCTCTCTCTCTTTCTCTTTCTCTCCCTCTCTCTCCCATCAGCTTTCTCTTTCTCCCTGGCACCGCTTAGCTTTCTATCTCTCTCACTACCTCTCAGCCACTCACCTTGACACTTTTCACTTATTTCTGAAGCGATCATTATGCAACAGTATTGAAAAGAGATTGAGAGCTTTACAAAAAAAAAATAACGTCAACAAACAACAATATTAACAATAAAAAAAATGACTGATAATAAAGATGATATCCAACATACACATGAAAAAAAATACTAGTTTATCGAGTAGAAAGATATAGGAGAATCCTTTTGTGGAAGAATAACACAATGATAGTAAGTCTAAAATCGGTAGAGCGGAACGTTTTGAAAGGTGATTATTTGAATGTTTCTGACTAAATGTCATGAACATTTGAGTTACACAAAGATATCTAGTACACCCATGTGTATGCGAGTGTGTGAGTGTGTGTGTATGTGTACGTATATTCATATATATATATATATATATATA
>NC_068981.1:131561298-131562367 GCF_001194135.2 Octopus bimaculoides
CTTTATTAACCATCAGGTTGACAAAAAGAGGGGACGATACGAGGACAGACACTGCAAACATTGGGGTCAGAGTATCGAATGAGACGAAACATATGAATAAACAATTAAAATATATACAATAAAATGAGAATGAGAGATTTGCAAAAAATCAAGCGGAGGACGCGATCGACCCCACAAACCACATACTCACACTGAAGATTTTGCTTTGCCTTTTTTTGTTCTCATTTAGACAGGTTCTTTTACTCGCAACATACTTGCTACAGACTTCCATCTTTTACGAAACACATTTTGCGACAGGCATTTCTTCTCCAGCCTTATTTTCCGTTTCATGTGAGAAAACGAAAAAGTCGATTAACTCGAGACTGGAGATGAACATGCCTGTTGTAATTCCTTTCACTCTCGTCTTCCATACTACCTCTTTCGCAACAACAACTACCGAGAGAAAACAGGCTCGCTCCTCCTAATTCAGTGGTGGTGGGGCCGAACGATCTTAATTACAGATTCGCTCGACAGCTGTACTCTTCTCGAATGATACAGCAGGTGTTCGATATAAGCCCAGAGTTCAGTCACCTTGGGGCATTGCACAGTCGCGTGCAGGACAGTTTCACTGTCCTGCTCGCATCTTGCACAAACTGGCGAAGGCGCACAGCCATGTCTAAAGAGCTTATCTCGAACCGGTAAAGTTCCTCTGTAATATTGCCAGGCCTGTCCATAGGCCCCGGCCCAAATGTTCTTTGGAATAGGTTGGCCAGTTGATTTTCGTCGAAGCCTAGCCTGAACAGTCAACGGCCATTCAACAAAATGTTTGTAGATATGTATATATCTTTTTTTTTATATATGTGTATATATGTATAATTTTACTTTATATATGTTATTTTATATCTTTTAATTGCATATCTTTTACTTTCCTTTATACAATATTATTTATATGTAATTCTTATCCATACATCGTACCTTTTGTATTTATTTATTTATTTTTAGTTTTATTTTATTTTTTATTTTTTTATATTTGTATATATATATATATATATATATATATATATATATATATATATATATATATATATAT
>NC_068981.1:131562839-131577215 GCF_001194135.2 Octopus bimaculoides
CCACTGAAAATTATTCATCTGCACAGGTACTTCCTGTACTCCAAATCTTAGTAAAATCATTCAACTGGTTGGTTGGCAGAAACCTAAAAATGCACTTGTAACTTACTCTAAAATGTCTCAAACAGAATCAGTAAATGGCAGAAAAGGCTTGAGAATGTCAAGGGAACAGGTCTGACTTGACAGGTGTCCCAGTGTATCACAGGCTGGATCCGGTCGTCATCCTGCCACTGTGGTCAAATAATCTCCAAGAAAAAGTAAAGATAAACATCCTTTGAATTTTGGTTGCTGGAACGTGTGCACACTTCTTGATGATAATTTCAACAAGAGGCCAGAAAGGCATACTGCACTTATTGCATGCGAGCTCAAGAAATATTCCCTTGATATAGTTGCGCTCTCTGAAACTTGTCTCTCTGGTGATGGTCAAGTAAATACTTATGGATATACTATCTTTTGGAGAGGCCTACCTAAGGGTCAGCGTAGAGAATCTGATGTTGGGTTTGCTCTCAAGAATTCATTAGTATCCTCCATTGCAGAGCTTCCAAGTGGCATATCTGAACGGATCATGTTAAGTTGTATTAAACTGACAAAAGGTAGGTTTCTTACCTACAAGGAGTCAGCCCTTTCATCAATGCACATTGGAAGATCCAATTCATTGAGGATTGGGTTGGTAACCATCCACACCACATCCCTTTCTTTATTCTTACTGAGATCCACCTTGACAACTCCCTCTTGGGAGCCGAAGTGAAAGTGAGGAATTTCACAACCATGCCTCAACAGCATTAAGTGCTTTGTTCAACAGTGTCATTCTAGTAACGTACATATGATTTGGAGATTTTAATCTACCCTGTGTTGATTGGTCTACAAATAGTATAAAACCAGGCACTCCCACCTCTCGACTTTATGAATGAGTTTTTTCTTGTCCCAACTTGTCCTTGCACCAACAAGATATCAGAACATTTTAAATCCTTCTTTCAGACCATGACATGGTTCTCTGTAACCTGAGATTCCACCAGCCGAAAGCTAATCCTAGTGACCTGTCTCCAGCCCACCCAATTGATAACATGGATCTCTATAATGCTAACTGGGATGCAACCATGAACGAGCTATCATATGTTGACCGGTCTTCCACACATGCATACACCTCCTCCAGCATCAAAACATCTTGGCAGATCTTTGTAGACACTGGCAGAAACATATGTGCAAAATACATCCCACCAAGATCTGTGAACAAAACTAAGTGCAGAATTTCCCAAAACAGAAAAACTATTATCAGAAAAATAAAAAGAACAAACAAAAAAATTAACAAACTAAAATACTGCTAACATCCACGCATATATTCGACGGCTATCGCCCTGCTCGAACCAAAAATAAATAACCTCCAATAATATATGAAGACTGTCATCAATAACCAAAGAACAGCTGAGGAGAACTGGACCATTGAGAAAATCAAACTCAACCCCAAAATGTTCTTACCTTTTGCGATAAAACACAAGGTCACTGCCTCTACTGTTGGCCCTCTAATTGATGAAAACGGCACTCTCCAAGATAATCCCCAAACCGTGAGTGAGATACTGCTGAAACAATACTGCTCTGTTTTCAGCAATCCTGATATGGCCGATCTGGGCTGTATCAGTGATGTTAATCCCCAACACATTATACCGGACATAACGTTTGGAACCTCTAATGTCTTAGCGGCAATAAACGAAATTAAACACAATTCAGCAATAGGCCCTGATAGGTTCCCTGCTTGTGTCCTGAAGGTGTGTCAACACCAACTTGCATTTCCTGTTGCTAATCTGTGAAGGAACTCACTGGATGCTGGCTATACTCCTGAAAACTTCTGTCTCAGTCTGTTGTACCAGTTTTCAAAAAGAGAAACAAGTCCTTTGTAGTGAACTACCAATCGATCTCACTCACTTCTCATATCATCAAGGTATTTGACAGGGTGGTGAAATCACGAATAACCCTCTTTCTTGAAAGTAACAGACTGCTGAACCCCCAACAAACATAGGTTTCGTAATAGAAGGAACTGCCTAACGCAGCTCATGTATCATTTTGATGACATTTTGATGACATTTTGAAAGCTTTGGGAGAGAGCTCCAATACCAATGTCATCTACCTTGGTTTCAGCAAGGTCTTTGGCAGGGTTGATCATAAGATTCTCTTGAAAAAACTATCCAGCATTGGTGTCTCTGGAAAGTTACTACAATGGATCAAGTGTTTCCTGACAGTCAGAACCCAACACGTTGTAGTCGAAGGAGTAAAATCAAGTCCAGCCAAAATCAGTAGTGGTGTTCTACAAAGCACTGTGTTGGCCCACTTCTTTTCATCATCTACATTAATTATATTACTGACATCATCAAGCATAGCAACAATAGAATCTTTGCAGACGATTCCAAGCTCCAGAAGGTCATCAATGAAGTGGGTAACCGGACATGCCTTCAGTCAGACCTACTGGCAGTCGTCAAATGGACGGAAAAGAACAATATGCTGCTGAACGAGGACAAGTTTTAGTTAATCCAATTCGGAAAAGAGGATACCCTAAAACTCCCACTTGGGAGTAATTGTGGACAACAGCATAAGCCGGGCCGCTCATATAAGCAGCAAAGTTGACATGGCCTGCAGAATGCGTTCCTGGATTCTCAGAACCTTCCAGTCGAGAGGTATCCACACCATTATCCTTCTCTTCTCCACTTTTGCCCGACCCCACCTTGAATGCTGTTGTCTCCCCATACGAAACAAAGTATCATGAAAGTTGAAGCACCTCAAAGGTTAATCACAAAACCGATAGGTGGCGTGACAGGCCTTGACAATTGGAGTCGACTAGAAAAGTTCAAGCTTTATTCTCTCCAACGTTGCTGTGAGCGCTACATCATCTGCATGATGAGGAAAATATTCCATCAGCATCGCCCAAATGATGTTGGCATCACCTTTACGATACACTCAAGGCTTGGGCTCCGTGCTATTCGCTCACAACATAAATTGCACTCGCATCTCATAACAATACGGCACAGTTATTTCTCCTCAGTTGGCCCCGCTCTGTTTGATATTACATCAAAACACATTAAAGCAGAGACAGCCCCCATAAAGTTCAAGAAATCTTTGGACAAATTCCTTCAAGAAATCCTGGATAAACTTCCTATACCTTGATAGGAGAGGAACACAGAAATAAACAGGGAGAGAAAATTGAAAAAGGTTTAGTGGTTAGCGATATATCCTGGCGAATGCCGGACAGAGGTGCATATATATATATATATATATATATATATATATATATATATAGGCCACAGATGAGATTCAGAGTATAGAAGACACTTGGTAGCACTCAAATTATTCAAACTTGGAATCCGCTGTCTGTACGGAGGATCAAATACGCGGGGTCAAGAATGGGTATAAGAGGAATCAAGTTAATCTGCTCAACTTCATCCTTCTTATAGCCATTCTTTACCCCCGATGAATTGATCCCCTGCAAAGACATAGGAGTCTAAGTTTGAATCATTTGATCGATGTGGCTGGTTGGTAAATAGCTTACTTACCAACCACATGGTTCCGAATTCAGACCCACTGCGTGGCACCTTGGGCAAGTGTCTTCTACTATAGCTTCGGGCCGACCAAAGCCTCGTGAGCGGATTTGGTAGACGGAAACTAACAGAAGCCCGTCGTATATGTGTGTGTGTGTGTGTGTGTCCCAACATCGCTTGACAATAAATGTTGGTATGTCTACGTCCCCGTAACTTAGCGGTTCTGTAAAAAACACCGATAGGATAAGTACTATTCTTACAAAGAATAAGTCCTGGGGTCGATTTGCTAGTCTAAAGGCGGTGCTCCATCATGGCTGCAGTCAAATGATTGAAACAAGTAAAGAATATATATATATATATATATATATATATATATAATATTTAAAACAGTCTGATTCAGCCGCGTGCAACTTAACGTTTCGAAAGTTTCTTACAGAATCCTAGCTTATTGATCTCAGGCTACCTGAGCCTGATGAGCAAAATCAAAAAGACGGAGGTTGTGACAGCTGCAAAAAATTTCATTGTGGAGGCAGTAATTTCCTAAAAGGGTGGTCATATTGAGTGATAAATATTTTTGTTGTAATAAATGTTACATTAAAATTTATCTGCTACCATTATTTTGATATTTATAACCGGTTTTATGCATCGTAAAATTGTCTCAATTTATCTTTATATAACCTATATAGTACCTATATAAATAGGGCTAATTGAGCTGTTTCCCTGGAAGATTGAAAAAAAATAATGAGCAACCTTAATCCATTTTCGAACTTTATTGGATTTTCATCAGAGGCGTCTACATCAATTTGGCCAATCCCTCAAAAGCAAGCAGCCGATCTGTTTATATACTCAATATAACTTCTACTAAATGTGTTGAGTGCGTGTTTCTTTCGTTTGTCCACTCACCAGTGGGACAGACAGATACACAGGTTTGTGTGTGTGTGTGTCCATTTGTATAAACACACACATACATGAGTACTTACATCCATCCATCCAAGCATTACTTACAAAAGTATTTACATACAATTGTAGTATACGTGCGACATACAAGCACAAATTCAGACAGACATAAATACATTCATACACCTGCGATCATGCGTACATATATACACATTATTGGAGCCCTTAGTTATATACAACTAACTATTTGAGTACCAGCCTTTAGAAAGTGAGCTTCACAAAGCCAGAAAGGATCCAGTTGACTAGGAAATCACAATTACAAATCATTAATTGAACGGTGGAAATATATAAAGCATAGCAGAAGTTGAGCATTATATATGCACAATAAACACACGTGTAGACGTACAAACATATGTCTACGTACACATGAATAGGTCAAACATACGCATCCATACATGCATACACACGCTGTCATGCAAACTCATAGATACGTGCACAGAGAGATAGCTAGATAAACAGATAGACATACAGACAGACTGATAGATAGATAGATAGATAGATAGATAGATAGATAGATAGATAGATAGATGGATAAATACATGGATGGATGAAGGGATACATGTATGCATACATACACACAAACATCCGTACGCACATACATAAATATAATGGCCGTCCACTCGTGACCGAGGAAGACCATTCCTGATCTTTAGGAACATTGTGCGCTCTATGACTAACTTATATTTTGCATTTGCGGCTCCGGTGATGGCTAATGAGCCCTGCTCTTGACAAGCATACACGACTACAAACATTGCAAACCAAGCTTTCCCCATTCACTAAACTAGCGGTGCGCTTTCGAGCAGCACGCTTAAATTCTTCATGCAGAATATGTGCGCTCTCAAAGGTATTGACCCCCTCCTTAACCTGCTTCCTCCATCTGTAGCGATGACAGGCATTGCTCTCCCAGTCAGTCTCCTGCATATCACAGGCTTTTAATGAGGACTTGACACAGTCCTTAAATCGTAGCCTTGGTTTCTACCGGGGTCTCTTTCCACTAACAAGTTCCCCATAGAGCATCTGTCCAACGTAACCGTGCTTGTGCACCATCACCTCAATACTCAAGATATCAGCTGTCTTCAGGACTTGTGTGTTTGGAGTTTTTAAGGTCCAGCCAACATTCAGGATGTGTCTCAGACATCTCTGATGAAAGCGTTCAAGGACCCTTACATGACGTTTGTAAAGGGTCCATATCTCACATGAGTAAAGGAGCGATGTCAGTACACATACACAGTACACATCAATCTTTGCTTTGCGATGACATGCTGAGACCAGACACGAGACTGAAGAAACCAGAAGGAATCAGTTGCTCTCTCCAACCTGAAAGATATTTCATTATCCAGGGAGCAAGAACGGCTGGGTGTGCTGCCCAGGTAGACAAACTTTTCTACCACTTTCAGAATTGTTCTTTCAACCGAGACAGCTGGTTCCACATGTGGATTTCCTGGTGCAGGCTGGAACATTACAACAGTCTTATCCAGGCTAATACTGAATCCAAATGTCTTGCAAGAAGCAGAAATACGATTCTTAAGTATTTGCATGTCATCCACTGTATGAGTGACTAAGTCACAGTCATCTGCATAAAGAAGGTCACGAATAAGAGAACGGAAAACTTTTGATCTGGCAGCAAATCGGCGCAGATTTAGGAGGCGGCCAGACGTCATTTACGAGATACGCATTCAGGCGGCTAAGAAGAATATTTGCCAGAACCTTACCAGTAGCTGATAAAGCAATACCTCCGTAGTTACCACACATTGTTCTGACTCCTTTTCCTTGAAAGAGAGGAAGAATAATTGCATCGTTCCAGTCCTTAGGCATTGCACCATCCCTCCAGACTACACCAATAAGATCATGAAGGGACAGTGTGATATAATCACCACCAAATTGCAAGACCTCAGCACAAATTCCATTCCTTCTAGGTGCCCTACTAAGATTCAATTTATTTATTGATGTCATTAGCTCATCTATTAAGGGCGTAGAATTTAAGGAGCCAATGATAGGTTTTTGGGGCATAGTATCAATCACTGTTTCATCCACAACTGACTCATGTTTTAGGAGTTCAGAGAAGTGTTCAGTCCAGTGACCTGTGACTTCTGTTGATTTAGTAAACAGAGTAGAAGACTCCTTGGAAAGCAAAGGAGGTGATGCAGAGTTCTTATGCCCATAAACTTGCTTCATAAGATGGTAAAGCATCTTGCTGTCACTCGCATCAGCAGCAGCCTGAACATCACAAACAAGATCATCTCACCTAGTGTTCTGCATCTTCCTGAGAGATCGCTGCAGTAGTGATTTAACACTGCTATAGTGTGAAAGTGCTAGATTTCGCTGCACAGCTGAAAATCCTCTGTGCAGCAATACATTGTGGGCATGGCGTTTTACAACCAATAGTCGTATATCCCAGTGTTTCAGCAGCACATTGAAGAACTTGGTCTCGAAAATCTTCCCATACTGTAGTATTTTCAATGCTGGAGAAGCGAGTCTGAAGCTCTTTCCTCAACACAGCATCATATATCTTGTGGACATTCAGACGCCGAGGAATGTCAACTGGCACTCTTCTCTCTTTCACTCTTATCATCATCCGGAACTTTGCTCGTACCAGACTGTGGTCTGTCTAGCATTCCGATCCATGAAAGGACTTGATATTACAAATGTTATAGATGTCACGCATGCAGATGTTGACCAGCAAGTGCCAAACTTTAGACTTTGGATGCATCCACGTTGTTGTGTGATCACCTTTGTGCATAAAATGAGTGCTTGCGATATAAAGTCAATGTCCATCGCAAAGCTCTAGCAGTATGAGACCATTGCTATTCATTTTCCCTACACCAACTTCTTAACGATATCAGATCGAACTGCAAAGCCAACACCAGCATCTCTGCTCTCCTCCTTCTGTTTCTCCTTCCAAAAAAAGATGTATCCACCTCCTACTTCCTCAAACTGACCATTACTTTCTATACAAGTCTCTGAAAGGGCAGTTATATCAATGTTATAACGGTTCAGCTCGCGCGCAACAAGTGCAGTGCGTCTTTCAGGCCTACAGTCAGTCTTGTTATCCAACTGAGTGCGCACATTCCAACATGAAACGTTCAAGTTCCATCCAGATTTTGTAAAAAAAAAAAGTCTCTTTGTATTTCGAGCACAGGGTGGACATCCGTCAGTCGCGCTAAACTGACCAGATACAGAAAGACAGGCAATTTTTGGTTCATCTTTTCTAGAACATCCCCGGCCTCCGGATGAACAGTGCCCTCTCCAAATGGAGCTGCTCAGACACCCATGCAGCAACCGAATCCTATCGCTGACTTGGGCGACAAGGAGACGACTTTATATCTAGCATGGGCCACCTACGTGCAGGTCGCTGACAACATGCTTCCAACCTGTCAGATCTGCATGCTTCGCCACCTTCCCATCGCCGCAGGACTTCTGGATAAAAATAAAATAAATATATACTAAAAATAAAGACACATATATACTGAAAATAACATAAATATATATAGGGGAAATAGCGGCACAAACCGAGCAGAGGTCAGCAATGGCAGAGTTTTAGGTTCAATAAGGCTTGCACGACACCTCATAGGCCCTCTCCACGTTATTGATATTATCCAGAGACAAGCCAGAGCGAGATGTCTGGCGCCAATATGAGTCGCAGGCTCAGGGGTGTGGGAGCACCATGATCTCTAGCACAAACCAAAGATCCCTAAAATGTCCAGTGCCATTCCCTGCATATCTGGTTTTATATCAGAGTGACCTTCGCCTAGAGACATACTTTAACAGAAGCTAAGGTGTACCTCACACCCAGTGGTCTTCTAGCACGCCGGATACCATCCGGGAATTTCTGCGTGCGATTGCTACATAGCCATTAAGCTAGCACTAGGTTCGTCTGACCTTTCAACAGGTCTTGTTTTTAATCCTGCTGGGTTTCTAGCAACCCTCCTCACCAAGATAGCCTGGTGGGGATGCCGGTTTAGTGTTGACAATCCGACCATGCAACAGGTTGTGCTGGATTCCATATTACCAGTAGCACTTGTGAGAGCCTCATAAGTGACCTGATATAGATATACATACATACATACATACATACATACATACATACATATATACATACATACATACGTTCAATAAAACAATGGCCCACAGTGTGTTTGCAGTACCAGCACTCATACCAACATTTGGACTACTTGATTGGACGCTTGATGAGATCTGAGCCATTGATGTGAAAACCCGAAAAATACTTTCCGCATAAACAGTCACGTAGACCGCCTCTACCTAAAACGTAAACGAGGCGGCAGTGGCTTAATATCGATCCAAAATGCCTTTGAATGTCGTATTATATCCCTTCGACAACATCTTTTAACTACCAAGTCTTGAAGTGCATCCCTTGACCAAGTTTGCATACATGAGGTTGTTAACATCATAAGATTTGGAAGGCAGCTCCTTGAGCAAAATTCCTTGTCTGATAACTTAGAATACATGCCCAAAGAAGTCACACGACTCTACCACAACGTATCATCAGATGAAAGGATGAGACTATATGAGCAGAATTCTATGCATGGATATGTTAGTAGAAAGCTCCGAGATGATAGTAACATCGATCATCAAAGCAGTTGATCATGGACCAATAGCCGGATTACTACCTACAACTTTGAAGGGTATGCGTTTGTAATCCAGGAACAAGTAATATCAACCAAATACCTGAGGCACAAAAGGGATAGAAATGCAGGAAAGGCAGTGAAATGTAATAAACGATGCAGGCTTTGTGGAGTCAACACCGAAGATATCACCCACATCATAAGCAGTTGTCCGAAAATGTCATCACGGTATTATCTACCTATGAGACGTGATGTAGTTAGGACCCTATAATGAAATCCGTCGGAAGGATAACCCTGGAGACAAAGAAATAAGAACCCACAATATGGCAGAAGCCATAGCCAATCATAATAAAAAGGAGTACTGATGGAATATCCAAGTGAAGACCTCCATAAAATGTAAGCACAACAGACCTGATATAATGGTTTGGGATAGGGAAGAGAAACTGTGCACAGTTGTGGAAATTAGCTGCCCGGCAGGTGTTAACAATAAGCTGAAAATTAGTGAAAAAGAGAACACCTATACTGAGTTATTGAGAAATCTGCAGCTACTCTATCCATATTACAAGTTCAGGTTTATACCAGTAATTATTGGGGCCCTGGGATATGTAACACACTGCCTAAATATCAATCTTGAAAAATTAGGCTTCTCAAAACCAGAAAGGAGAAAGCTAATTCGAAGACTACTGACCCAATCCATCACTGGAACTGTAAAAATCTGTAAAACTTTCCAGAAGTTTATCATTTGGATATATATGAGCATGTCTAGATATGCAACTATATGTATGAGAATAAATACTTAAAATAAAACATACAAATCGGCACCGATACATACATACAAACGAAAATACCACGTTGTTGATATTGAAATTCCAATGAAGAAGCCTTGAATCTCTGTTAGAAACTGACTCTTTCTCTATTGGCAAGAAATCTTGAAATAAAACTGAACAATGACATACGTATTACAGAGAACTCGAAGTGACAAGTCGCGTATTTGGCGTGGGAGTCAATTTATCGAAAATACGATAAATACTATCTCCAACTTTGGAGCCTTGTTAAATAACTGGTTAATCTTCAGATGAATTAACAGAGGGAGCCTTTTATTCACGCTCGTAGTGATTTTCGACTGAAACTTGAATTTAGCATGCAGAGAGTTACTATAAACAACATGGCTGGACACAATAACAACGACACAACCGAGGAATAGAACGAAAACAACTGCTCAGTAGGTAAGCAAATTCTTTGTAGCTCCTACAGAAGAAACCATAATTACAAAACTCATTTCTCTTATGAATTGAATACTGATTTATTTAACTGCTACAAGAAAACGAAACAAAACCCCGCTGTTGATTATATGATCGATTGAAATCATACTGGGACGATCTGCGTCCAGAATTAAATCATTTTACTGCGAAGCAACTATGTCGACAAGCAAAATTTGTAGAACATAGAAAGAGGGTTAGTAACTGTAACTTTATTAAAAAATCGAAAATTCACCTTTTTCCCAACTATATAAACAAAATCGAAAGCGTGAATGATGCAAGACCACCAGGTGGTTGCTTGCCACATTCCAACAGATTCTATAGTGCCTGCCAGCCAAGCTACATTACTGGTACAGTAACTGACCACTGTTTCCCTACTATGGCTATGGTTAATATCAGGCAGAACTGCAACGATTATTGTAGTAGTAATGGTAGTCAGGGTTATATACCGGTGAAATGTGCCCTTGCTGAAATTTTCCGAGAAAAAATAACTTTGTCTTTGAAGTACTCTCTCAAGGAGAAAGTATTCTCTACCAAAGTAAGAAAAAAAAACATCAGATACGGTAATAAAAGCTGTTAACGAAATTGGTGATGAGTATTTACAGTAGTGTGACGAACCCATTTTCTGGCAGATTAACGCCTGTCTATATGCTCTGGCTACTACTGTAATGCAATACATGAATGACATTCAAAAAGTAAACAAAACCGAAACAACAAAGAAAGTACTATCATAGGTTTTGAAAACAGAGAAAAAAACTGGTTTACGGAAGACCATCAGTCATGTAACGATGCTTATTGCGTGCAAACAAGCAAATCACTGTACGTCCCATCAACAGAAAATAAAGGAGATAGAAATGATGTTTAGAGACAGCAAAAAGAGGACACTCACTTGCAAACTGATTCCCCTCAAGCGGGAGTTAAAAGCTGTCAGTGAAACTCCGACATCAGAAGAGAATAACCGAGAGAACAATAAACAAATATTTGACCGGAACCAGGCAGAGACATGAGAGGAGGAGCAGTGAACATCGCAGGAACTCCTTCACGAGAAGACATAGACTCTGTTCTGTGGCTGGAAAAAATCCGAAGAAGTTATTGCTCCTGTGATACACCCAAAACATACAACATTGATGGTGAAACTCTTGCAACTGTGATCCAGAAACTCCAGGACGCAAAAGCGCCTGGAAGAGACTTGATCGTTGGATATTGGTACAAAAAGCTAACCTTCTACTGGCCATATTTTATCAATCTGTATCAGCAATCTCTCAATGGGAACCACACTGGTTAGCTCTGGCAGAGACAAAATTGATCCCCAAGTGCAGAACCACATACATGGCAAAAAAACTACCGGCCAATTCCATGCCAGAGCTTAATGTATAAGATATATACAGTATGTTTAAACCTCTTCCTCCAGGACCATTGTGAAACCAATAACATCATCACAGCAGAACAAGCAGCTGGAATGAAGGGAGTCTGGAGATGTGCTGAGCAATTGTTAATCCACAAAACTGTGATGTCAGAGGTTCGAGAGCATAGGAGGAACCTAGTTTCAATGTGGCTAGTCTACAAGAAAGCCTTTGACTCTGTTCCCCACTTATGGATGCTAGAAGCCCATCAACTTGCTAAAGTTCCAGTGAGCATAGTCAAAGTCATAGCTGATCTGACTTCAACTTGGGACACCATCTTGAAATTAAACATAAAGAGTGACTGTATTATCACTGATACAATACAGTATCGCAAAGGCATATTACAAGGGGACAGCTTCTCTGTGATGTTGTTTATACTTTCTGTAAACTCCTTGTCATTCATGTTAAGGAAGTCTGAAGGATATCTCACTGGTTCACAAGGAAACAAAAATAACAAAATTACACACTGTTTCTTTGTGGATGACTTGAAACTTTATGCAAAGAATATGCACAAGATGAAAAAAAAGAGCTTTAGTCTAGTTACATTTTCAAAGGATGTAGGGTTGGAATTTGGTCAGGATAAATGTTGTTATATGATTGTGATAAGGGGGAAACCTCTAAACCAGACTAATAACATCTCCATCAATGATTTGACTGTTTCCCCTATATCTGACAAGGAATATTACAGGTATCTAGGGGTGGATGAATGCAACATCTTTTAACTACCAACTCATGAAGTGCATCCCTTCACCAAGTTTACATACACGGGACTGGTAATATCATGAGACTTGGAAGGCAGCTCCTTGAGCAACATTCTTTGTCTGATAACCTAAAATACATGCTCAAAACGTCGCACGACTCTACCACAATGTGTCATCAGATGAAAGGATGAGCCTATATTACGCAGGGATATATTAGTAAAAATCTCTGAGTTGATAGTAATATTGATCATCAAAGCAGTCTATCATGGACCAATATCCGGATTACTACCTACAACTTTGAAGGGTATGCGTTTGCAATCCAGGAACAGGAAATATCAACCAAATACCTGAGGCACAAAGGGGATAGAAATACAGGAAAAGCAGTGAAATGTGACAAACTATGCAGACTATGTGGAGTCAACACCGAAGATGTCTGCCACATCATAAGCAGTTGTCCGAAAATACCATCACGGTGTTATCTACCAATGAGACGTGAGGTTGTAGCTAGGACACTCTATAATGATATCCATCGGAAGGATAACTCCGAGGACAAAGAAATTAGAACCCACAATATGGTAGAAGCCAAAGCCACTCATAATAAAAGGGAATGCTGGTGGAATATAAGCACAACAGACCTGATATAATGATTTGGGATAGAGAAGAGAAAATGAGCGTAGTTGTGGAAATTAGCTGCCCAACAGATGTTAACACAAAGCTGAAGAACAGTGAAAAAGAGAACACCTGTGCTGAACTATTGAGAAATATGCAGTTACTCTATCCAGATTACAAGTTCAGGTTTATTATACCTGTAATTATTGGGGCCCTAAGATATGTAATACACTGCCTAAATACCAATTTTGAGAAATTAGGCTTCTCAAAACCAGAAAGGAGAAAGCTAGTACTGTAAAAATTTGTAAGACTTTCTAAAAGTTTATCATTTAAGTATATATGAGCATGTCTAGATATGTAAGTATATGTATGAGAATACATACATAAAAAAAACATACACATTTGTACGTATACATACATGCGTACATACATACATACATACATACATACATACATACATGCAAATATACAAACATACATACATACATACATACACACAAAAATTACCCAGTTGTTGATGTTGACATTCCAATGAAGGAGCCTTGGATCTAGGTTAGAAACCGGCTCTTTCTCTATTGGCAAGAAATCTTGAAAGAAAACTGAATAATGACATGCATACATACATACATACATACATACATACATACATACATGCATACATACATACATGCATACATACATACATACATACATACATACATACATACATACATAAAAGACCGGATGAAGGTCATTTGATGCTCTAAACTTAGCCTAACAATAGACACCCCTCCATCCTTCCGTTATATTATTGAAAAGCATGTAGACATAAGTACTGATTGTGAAGAAAATCACTTAGAATTCAGTTTTCTTCCACCTGTGACTCTAACAATATAACCTGTTTTGAATGTTATTTATTTCACACAAAATAACACTAAACATGTATATGCAAATTATTTACTTTTAATTAGAGCAACAGAAAAAATACGAATTTCCAACACTTTTATTTACTTTTTGAAAGACTCTTACAATTTACCAATTGCACCATGATAAATCTGTTTCTAGAATGTAATTTTGTGGTACCCACTTTCCTTTGTTCGCTAATCACTGGCTATTTTGTTTAATGATTAATCTGGTCATATATTCATGATTACCAAGTTGATGTTGCCTAGATGCTAATGTTTAGAGGCAGAGTTTTTTTTTAATAAAATTAAATGAACATACATACATACATACATACATACATACATACATACATACATACATACATACATATGAGACAAAGAGAGAAAAATCGAATTCACAAGACCCTTTATTATTCACTGTAATCGTTTCGATCCATTGTGCATCGGTCCCTCACGGGT
>NC_068981.1:131577690-131580387 GCF_001194135.2 Octopus bimaculoides
TAGATGCACACACTAACTCTATCGTATATTTACAAACTGCAGAACAGTTTTAAACAAAAGTCTTGTCACTTAATCAACAACTGGCTTGAACTCCATGAAGAACTTTATATGATTATACGTCCTTACACGCACGCGCACACCCGCACTCGTATGCGCAAACACAGACACACATACATACATACCTACATACATACATATATGCATGCATACATACATACATGCATGCATACATACATACATACATACATACATACATAAAAGACCGAATAAAGCTCATTTGATGCTCTAACCTTTTAGCATATCCGGCCTAAATATTCTCCCTGTTCAAATATTCCACCTGTTCAAAATGGTAAGAGCTGGCCTGTTACGCCTACCCTACAATGTCATTCTAAAAATAAATCATATCATCGAAATCATGAGGCTATAAGATAATGCATGATTAATTCAAAACAATATGAATAAATAAGCTTTACGTGTGACAGAAAAATCTGAATGCTAAAGGGCTAGGCATAGCTTAACAATAGATACCCACCCCCATCCTTCCGTTATATCATCGAAAAGCATTTAGACATAAGTAATGATTGTGAAGAAAAACACTTAAAATTCAGTTTCCTTCCATCCACCTGTGGCTCTAACAATACAACCTGTTTTTTAATGCTATTTATTTCACACAAAATATCACTAAACACTATATGCAAATTATTTACTTTTAATTAGAGCAACAGAAAAATGTAAATTTTCAACACTTTTATTCGTCCTTTTTTAAAGACTGTTACAATTTATCAATTGCACCATGATAAATCCGGTCCTAGAATGTAATTCTGTGGTACCCACTTCCCTTCGTTCACTAATCACTGGCTATGTTGTTTAATGATTAAGTTGGTCATCATATATTCATGACTACCGAGTTGGTGTTGCCTAAATTCTAATGAAAGAGCTTTTGTTTCAATACTGGAGAAATTTTTTGTTATAAAAGTAAACATACATACATACATACATACATACATACATACATACATAATACGTCAAAACATACATACATGCATACAAAAACCCGAAAAATACTAACAAGCACACAATTTCCACATAAGCAGTGACGCGGGGCGCCTCTACCTAAAAGGATATCTACCAATGAGACATGATGCTGTAGCTAGGATACTCTGTAATGAAATCCGTCGGAAGAGTAAGCCCGAGGACAAAGAAATAAGAACCCACAATATGGTAGAAGCCATAGCCACTCATAATAAAAATGAATACTGGTAGAATGTACCAGTGAAGACCTCAATAAAATGTAAGCACAACAGACCTGATATAATGATTTGGGATAGGGAAGAGAAACTGTGCACAGTTGTGGAAATTAGCTGCCCAGCAGATGTTAACATACAGCTGAAAATTAGTGAAAAAGAGAACACCTATAATGAACTATTGACAAATCTACAGTTACTTTATCCATATTACAAGTTCAGCTTTATACCAGTAATTATTGGGGCCCTGGGATATGTAACACACTGCCTAAATACCAATCTTGAAAAATTAGACTTGTCAAAAGCAGAAAGGAGAAAGCTAATTCGAAGACTACACATCCAATCCATCATTGGAACAGTAAAAATTTGTAAAACTTTCCAGAAGTTTATCATTTAAATATATATGAGCATGTCTAGATATGCAACTATATGCAAGAGAATACATGCATAAAACATACAAATCTGCACATACATACATACATACATACATACAAAAATACCTTGTTGTTGATGTTGAAATTCCAATGAAGGTTAGAAACCGATTCTTTTTCTATTGGCAAGAAATCTTGAAGTAAACTGAATAATGACATACATACATACATTTAAGTATATGCAGTCGTCCTCAAAATTATTCATACCTTTGTTAATTTTTGTGATTTTTTTATTTTTATTTTGGTGATGAAATGAATCCATCTTGTCAAGTTTGTTTATGAGTTATATGTGACCAACAAATGAAAGAATAACAACAATACACGATTTTGGAAATTCTTCATTTCAGGGATATTATATTCATGAATTTTCAAAAAATGCCATATTCAAAATTTTTCATACTCTAGGTTTACTGAGTCCAATATCTTTCTTTAATAGTCAATAGCACAGCCTTTGTGTTTTTTTATGAATGCTTCTAGACGATTCTTGTACGTGTCCACAAGCTTCCTGCGTGTCTCTAGTGGAATGTTGGCCCACTCTTCCTTGGCAAAAGCCTCGAGCTGGGTCAGTTTGGTTGGTTTCCTAGCCATCACTCTGGTCTTCAAGTTTCGCCACAAGTTCTCGATCGGATTCAGGACAGGGCTCTGACTTGGCCATTCTAGGACGTTGACATCTTTCTCCTTGAACTATTTCTTCACTGCCTTGGTGGTATGTTTCGGATCATTGTCCTGCTAGTACTTCCAGTTGTGGCCGAGTTGGAGCTTCTCAGCGGATTCCTTCACGTCTTCATCAAGGATCCTGATGCAATTCTCCTTTCTCATGATTCCGTGTACCTTGACAAGGTTCCTTGTGTCACTAGAAGAGAAGCATCCCCATAGCGTTATGTTTCCACCACTATGGACCGTAACACCTTCGTCCCTGCCTCGCCAAGCGTTTCAATTAGGGCCCTGGTTGTGGTCCGGTGGTTGTTGTTGACCTCTCGGCAGATTTTTCTGGCAAGTTTGGGAGACACTTTAGGTTTCCT
>NC_068981.1:131580397-131587737 GCF_001194135.2 Octopus bimaculoides
GTGTACCTTGACAAGGTTCCTTGTGTCACTAGAAGAGAAGCATCCCCATAGCGTTATGTTTCCACCACTATGGACCGTAACACCTTCGTCCCTGCCTCGCCAAGCGTTTCAATTAGGGCCCTGGTTGTGGTCCGGTGGTTGTTGTTGACCTCTCGGCAGATTTTTCTGGCAAGTTTGGGAGACACTTTAGGTTTCCTGCCACGCTCACTGAAGTTTTTAACAGTGTTGAATCTCTTGTACTTGTCGATTATGCTCTGGACGGTTGCCACAGGGACATCATACTGCTTTGAAATGGCCTTGTAACCTTTTCCTTCACTGTGGGCACACACAAGACGCTAACGTAGGTCCTCACTGAGCTCCTTCTTCTTGGCCATGATGATCAGAAACTGAGAATGACTAGAACCCTTTTCCTCTATTTATATGTTATTTATACTCTATTTATACTCTTCCGGAAATAACTATAGGACAAAGATTAGCATATTCACAGGAAGTGAAAACAGGAGTATAAATAATTCTGAACATGTGCAAAAAAAAATCTATGGTTCTTATCTATTATTATGCAAATGAAGTTTAACTAACTCATATGTGGATTTGTGCATAGCAACAGGTAGACAAAAGATACACAGTAAGTACCAACATAATAGCTTACAAATGAAGAATCTAAAAAAGAATGCTAGTTTCAATGGAGTATAAATAATTTTGAGGACGACTGTATGCACAAGTCTCGACATGCAACTATATGCATGAGAATACATACATAAAACAAAACATACGTATCTGCACATGCACTAATTCCAAATACTACACATATACATGCGTACATGCAAAAGATACCCTGTTGATGTTGAAAGTCCAATGAAGGAGCCTTAGATCAAGGTTGGAAATCAGTTATTTCTCTATTAAGAAGAAATCTTCAAATAAAACTGAATAATGACATACATACATACATACATACATACATACATACATACATACATACATACATACATACATACATACATACATACATACATACATACATATAAGGAAATCCGTCGGAAGGATAATCCCGAGGACAAAGAAATAAGAATCCACAATATGGTAGAAGCCATAGCCACTCATAATAAAAAAGAATACTGGTGGAATGTCCCAGTGACGACCTCAATAAAATGTAAGCAAAACAGACTTGATATAAGGATTTGGGATAGAGAAGAGAAACTGTGTGCAGTTTAGCTGCCCAGCGGATGTTAACATAAAGCTGAAGATCAGTGAAAAAGAGAACACCTATACCGAACTATTGAGAAATCTGCAGTTACTCTATCCATATTACAAGTTCAGGTTTATTATACCTGTAATTATTCTTTTCTACTCTAGGCACGAGGCCTGAAATTTTGGGTGAGGAAGCCAGTCGATTAGATCGACTCCAGTACGCAAGTGGTACTTAATTTACCGACCCCGAAAGGATGAGAGGCAAAGTCGACCTCGGCGGAATTTGAACTCAGAACGTAAAGATAGACGAAATACAACTAAGCATTTTGCCAGGCGTACTAACGTTTCTTATTTCTTTACTACCCACAAGGGACTACATACAGAGGGGACAAACAAGGACAGACAAAGGGATTAAGCCGATTACATCGACCCTACTGCGTAACTGGTACTTATTTAATCGGCCCCGAAAGGATGAAAGGCAAAGTCGACATCGGTGGTATTTGAACTCAGAACGTAGCGGCAGACGAAATACCGCTAAGCATTTCGCCCGGCGTGCTAACGTTTCTGCCAGCTCGCCGCCTTATTCCTATAATTATTAGGGCCCTAGGAGAATATGTAACACACTGCCTAAATATCAATCTTGAGAAATTAGGCTTCTCAAATCCAGAAAGGAGAAAGTTAATTCGAAGACTACAGAGTCAATCCATCACTGGAACTGTAAAAATCTGTAAAACTTTCCAGAAGTTTATCATTTAAAGCAAAACATATAAATCTGCATACATAAATACATACATACATACCCTGTTGTTGATGATGAAATTCCAATGAAGGCGCCTTGGATCTAGGTTCGAAATCGGCTCTTTCTCTATTGGCATGTAATCTTGAAATAAAACTGAACAATGACATACATACATACTTCATAGTCTGGATATAAAAGCTAGAGATTTCGAAGCAGTTGTCCATAGATATCCTCTTTTTCTTTGATTTTCAAAGAGATATTTATATCTGCAGGGCATCTGACCTCTGTGAATGGTACATACCTTTGCCCCTTGTCCTAAACAACATTATCCGGCCTGTTATGTTCACATCTGACAGAAGTTTTGATAAGAATATTCCACCAGTATTCCTTGAATTGGTATTTATAAATGTATTCCACAACAGAGGGATTTTCTAAGTTTATTTCAGGGCAAGCACTCAGCATACAGAAAACGACTATGCATGAGTATGTTGCCCGGAAGCTTGAAGAAGGCAGTAGAATTGACACGAAGCACAGCCTCTCCTGGACACAAGACCACTACATCACATCACACTTTGAAGGCTATGCATTTGCAATCCAGGAACAGGAGATTGCCACAAAGTACTTGGTGAACAAGAGTGACAGTGACGCTTTTGCAATCCCATGGTGCAACCGCAAGTGTAGGTTATGTCATGTTTCTGTGGAAGACATCACGCATGTGACTAGCAGCTGTCCTAAGATGCCATCACGGTATTACCTCCTCATGAGGCACGATGTTGTTGCTAAAACAATTTACAATACCATCTGCAAAAAAGACTGTCCTGAAATAAACTTAGACAATCTCTCTGTTATGGAATACATTCATAAACACAAACTCAAGGATCACTGGTGGAATATTCCCACTAAAACATTTGTCAAATGTAAACATAACAGGCCGGATATTGTTGCTTGGGATAGAGGGGCAAAGGTATGAATCATCATAGAGGTCAGCTGCCCTGCAGATATATATATCTCTTTGAAAATCAAAGAAAAGAGGATATCTATGGACAACTGCTTCGAAACCTCCAGATTCTATATCCAGGCTATGAATTCATATTCATACCAATAATAATTGGAGAACTAGGTTTTGTTAGTAAATGCTTGAAGGAGAATCTGAATAAACTGGGATTTTCAGAAAGAGAAATCGACCGGCTGATTCGTACATTACAAGTGCAATCTATCAGTGGAGCAGTAAAAATATGCAAGAATTTTCTCAAGTTCCAAATGTGAATTTGTCTGTGTTAACTACAGCCCAAAGATGGAGCCTTGTATCTTTCTTGGAAACTGGGTACCTCGTCGGTGGAAGATTTATAATAATTAAAAAATAAAAGTGACATACATACATGCGGAGCAAAAGAAACTGACACGCATCTTCGAAGTCCAATCTATTATAGCACAGTGAAAATTTACAAAATATTTCGAAAATTCTCAATCTTAGATTCTTTAAATGAATATATACGCATATGTAAAATGTAAGCTTTATATTCGGTATCACATGCTTTACTAATTTCGTAAGAGCAACAGTACAGCACATGCAAGAGAAAACATATTTACTGTATATCTTGATGACGTGAGTGTTCGGAATGTCAAAGGTGTTTTAAAAAATCTCAAAAACAGTGATTTCTCTTGTGAATGGGTATCGATCAGGAACACTGACTATTTTCAGTAATGACGCAGTGAAAACAACAGCTGAAGAAGATCCGCGTTAATGTATCGGAGACTTATCCCGGAGGCTTAATATACCTTGGTCCATTGCGCAAGGTCATCTTAAGCATATTGGGTAAGTGTATAGAGAAGGGAAGTGGAACCTCATAAGCTATTCCTCGAGTATAAAGTAGTGCGTTCTACAACATAACCCAAGAAAAGATAAATTCATTTGGCTAACTCCATGCTCTGTATTCACCGGACCTTACTCCATCAGATTTTCACTTATTCAGAGCACTTGAACACTTTACCTATGGAAAAATATTCAGAAGCAGGGATGATGTCGAAACTGAACTCCAAATATTTTTTCTCTTCTTAAGAACCTGATTCTCCATCTCCACCTCACTCACGAAGAATCAGAAAATTGATTCCGAGGTGGGAAAACATTATTACTTACAATGACAATTATATTTTGAATGAATAAAAGTATTTACGATCTGAAATTCTACATTAATGTTTGGTACTCATAAGATTATTCCTTTTTTGCTTTTGTTAAGGAAGTCAATAAGGTGTATTATCGACTCACCAACACACCTGCGTTTTTTTTTCTTTGTTGTTTGTTTTGGGAGTTTTTTTTCACAAATTCTGGGTCGGTTGCGTCAGACGACACGCCTAAGGAAAACATTTTACACACCGTACAACATCCGCTTTAATAAAACTTTATTGTAAATTATTTGCAACATTATTCTAACCGGCTTAAAGTAAATATCACTTTTGAGATTTGAAAATAAGCGTGAGTCACCTATCTATTCTCAATCAGTTAATGTTTCTACCGAAATAAAACCACGATTAAATGAATAGTGTGTTTGCTGACAGACATAACCCAAGACTCCACGTTTCTCATTCTGTCACGTACATTAAATCAATACTCTTAACCAGGATTTTTGTAATTACTAAATAGACCCAGAATATCATCTGAAAATAGTCACAATGAGTAAATAACTGATCGTGACTGTAAGTAGAGGAAACACTGTAAATTGATGAATGTTTTACAAGTTTGCAACGCTGAGTTTAAACCTCGTGATTTATTACTCGGAGAGATGGAACTTACCAGGCTGAGTATACCGCCATACGCTAGTAGAAACCTATCACTCCCACTCATCTATAGCTTGTGGAACACATGCATGCTGAATATAACCCTTTTTTTTTTTTTTTGTATGATAAATGTTTGCAAAACTAAGATGTAAGACTTTTATGGCATGGGTAAATGAACTGTGGAATTCTTAAATGCATTATCAACGCAAGTAACGTGAAATAGGTTGCAAAAAAATTACGCTTCTTAGCTACAAACCTAGCGCGCTCACACACATACACACACACACACACACACACACACACACACACAAACACACACACATTTATCTTTCTAAATACGTTTTTCACAGAGTATATCAATGTTTCTGCCCCAAATGCCAACAGTTACACAAAATATGAAACAAATATTACGAGCCTCATATTTTAAATACTTTTCTGAGTGTCATGTTTTCCCACTGTCACATGATCCATTTAATTTTCTAACTGTGTTATTTTTTTTATAACACTTCAGACGATATTAGATACTTGATTAAAATCAGAAACATACTTTTCTCTTCTCATTATTAATTCACTGTAGCATATTCTATTGAAATCCTTTGGCACATGATCAACACACAGAAAAGAATGAATAGCGTCATTGAAGCTTTCCTAAATGGCATCACGATTATATTTTGTGTATAATTTAGTCAAGAGGAAAGGGATGTGGTAATGATCTTCATATGCCCTTGACATATTTAAGGAAAAAATTGTGGAAAACATTATTACAAAGGGTTGGTTTTCTGAAGAGGAATTGATTAGTGCAGGCCCTGAGGGGAGTCACTAGTTAGGAGTGACGAGAGAAGAAAAAGGTGTCGCGAATGGCTCCAGAAGGAGGCGGTATGCCACTAGCTTATTCAAAAGAATAGAAGGAGGTGTAAAAAATTAAAATAGCTGGATTTCAATCAGAATTCCCGACCGTGAATTTCCGGTTGTTTGATCAAATGAATTTGAGCTGTCTGCTCGTCAAATTATTGCTTGAATGCTTGAGTATTCCACACACGTACATACTGCTAACGAAACTCTCAAGCAGAATCAGATCAGCGTGACACAGAGTGTGACAAAGCTGGCACTTTGAATGACTTGTACAATTTCTTCGACGGCCTTCCACACAGTTTCTGTTAACCCAATTTCCTTCACAAAGTTTGGGTCGACCCAATGCTATCGTAAAAAAAGAAAGTACTTGTTCAAGATGCCACTCAGAGATATCGAATCAGGAACCTCGAGGGTGTGAAGCAAGCTTCCTATTAATCATTTGACCATGATGTATCGACAGAAAAGCCGTTGTAGTAGCAGTAGAGTAGGCCAAGTTGAAACACATTGCGTCTTTGGGTCAGAAGTTAGAATGTGTTAGTGCAAAGATAAATTCATTACGGTATTAAGTTACATCACTTTACTTTCAGGCTTAAGCGTCAGGTTTTGCCTTTTCCTCGATCGACAAAATACCAGTAATAAAAGGCGGTTGTCTCATTTCTGACCTTATGCTAATCATCACCACCATTAAGTCGTTGAGCTGGAAGGATCGTTATTGCGCCGGGCAAAATTCTTAGCGGCATTTCGTCCGTCTTTACGTTCTGAGCTCAAATTCCGCCGAGGTCGACTCTACCTTCATCCTTCTAGGGTCAATAAAATAAGTACCAGTTGAATACTGGGGTTGACGTAATCGGCTTAGACCCTCTCCCGAATCAAACAGACATGATGGATCAGTTAATATGCAACTTCATTTTTCCTTGTCTATTATCATTATTATTATTATTATTATTATTATTATTATTATTATTATTATTATTATTATTATTAAGTTCTGGGGACGATGTGATCGACTTACACCCTCCCCACATATTTTGGGCCGTGTGCCTATGGCAAAGATTATTATCATTCAGTAGTCATATTTTTATCACGTGCTTTCACTGCACTACTAAGTGCAGCTCTTTGTGCCTTGGGTATGTGCTGTGGTTTGTCATGATGCTCTTATTTTTACTGTATTGAAAGTGTTTTACGTAGGATGTGTGCGGTGCCTAGTAGTGCTAATTTCTGTATGCTATAAGAGAGCTAGTGCCTGGTATTGAATCAGGGAATTTATTGTTGTTGTTCTTGCTGCTGCTGCTGCTGCTGCTGCTGCTGCTGCTGTTGTTGTTATAAGGGCGGCCAGCTGGTAGAATCGTTAGCACGCCGGGCAAAATGCTTAGCTACGTTCTGAGATCAAATTCCGCCGAGGTCGACTTTGCCCGTTCTTCTTTTCGGGGTTGATAGATTAAGTACCAGTGAAATGCTGGGCCGATGTAATCGACTATCCCACTCTCCACAAATTCCAGGCCTTGTGCCTATAATAGAAAGAATTATTATTATTTATTATTATTATCGTTGTTGTTGTTGTTGTTGTTGTTGTTGTTGTTGTTGTTATCACTGTTATTATAAGGGCGGCGGGATCTTTTTTAAAACGGGGGCCACATTTTTCATTAATGTTTTACGTAGTGTTTTTGGTACCGAAAGACTTTCAAACTTCGTATACTTATCTATTTTGTGTTATAGAACAGAAAAATACTTTTGTATTCGAATTTATTTCATGTAAAAAATTGTCTTATTTCGATAATTTCAACCA
>NC_068981.1:131588273-131590200 GCF_001194135.2 Octopus bimaculoides
AAAATGCTTAGCGGCATTTCGTCCTTCGATACGCTCTGAATTCAAATTCCGCCGAGGTCGACTTTGCTTTCATCTTTTCAGGGTCGATAAAATAAGTTCCAGTAAAACACTGAGGTCGATGTAATCGACTATCCCCCTCCCCACAAATTCTAGGCCTTGTGCCTATAGTAGAAAGGATTATTATCATTATTCGTACTGGTTGGACGTGCATCGCATCGTTCGTAAGTTTATCTGTTTATTTGTGTCTTCAAAGGTTGTCTATTACTAAAATGTTGTCACAAAACATTTGTTAAAGCCACCAGTACTACATAGGACTGGTTGGTTTATTTGTTCGCGCCCCTTTGGAAGCACAAGTTCGAAATTAAATATTTTCAATTCTGTTTTGAAAAATAATTTTTTAAAAACAAACATGGCGATGTCTGTCTGCCTTGTCTACTGTCGTGAAAGACGTCAAGGGTAGCTCTAATAGAGAGTTACAACCCTCGCCCACACCTTCACATGAAGGGGAGGTGAACACTCATCAAGTCTAAAGTCCAACAAAACAAGAAAACAACAACTCTATCAAGAACATTATCACCACCAACTCCATCACCACCACCACCAATACCATCACCACCACCACCAACACCAACACCATCACTACCACCATCAACACCATCACCACCACTACCACTGCAATACACAAAACACAAAATAACAATAACGAAATCACGGCAACACATGTGGCAACAGCAACGTAAATGTAATTAACAATAACATCAATAACAAGAAGAACAGCAATACATTCGTAGCAACGGTTGCCAAAGGAAATGAGCTGTTTAGTATAAACATTTTAGCAAAAGACCTATGTCTGACTCAATCGGCCAAATTAATCAAACCTAGGAAGTCATAGGCTGCCGAAACACTAGCGGTATTTCGTCAGTCTCTACGTTCGTTCTGAGTTCAAATGCCGTCGGAGTTGACTTTTCCTTTCGTCCTTTTGGAGTCGATAAAATAAATACTAGTTAAACACTGGGGGGTCGATATAATCGATTTACCCACTTCCTCGCAATTACTGGCCTTGTGCCAAAATTTGAAACCAATATATAAATGCGTATCGACAAACACCAAACGGCCGGAGCCAGTGAGTCGGACTGACTTAGAGTGAGCACTGAAGGAAGTAAAGCCCGACATACAGCACATCGCGAGGGCCAAGCAACTTACGGGCATTTCAGTGATCTTTAAGAGTGAAACTCTGATCATCAAGCACTCCGTGGTACCCTGTCGAAGCGATAAATATGTTCCCCATCCATCATATTTAGGAAGAAGGGCGGCAAGGGTTAAGATCTAAGTCACCTCACAAGAGATGAATATGCAGTGGATGTTAACCTGCACCTTCCTTGAAGGAAGTAACAGCCTCCTGGCGGTGAATCGAATCCATCGTGAAAAATAGTCTGGGATCAGAGTGGGGGTACTACTCCACATAAAACCAGATAATATCCAAAAGATCCCAGAGCTCATTCGCCTTCCGGGATGGGTAGAGTTGCATGTTATGGTTGAGGGCAGAAGGCCTCGTTGCCATCTGAAAGCTTTCTGTCCTCAGCAGACGACAGGGAACCACAGGACCGCCTTACTTCCAGCACCAGGTCCCCCAAAACTACAACAAAACAGACAGTGAACAACAACATCTACAACAACAACAACAATAACAACAACAGCAACCTCAACAACAAGAACAGCAAAACCAGCAACTGGTGGAGAAATACCAACAACAGCAACACTAATAACACTAACAACACCACAACACCAGAAGCAGAAGCACCACCACCATTTTCAACAGTAGAAAGAAAAGTAACGGACACCAAAAACACCCAAGGACTCTGCCAACGTATCTTTCCATTTCTCTCTCTCTCTCTCTCTCTCTCTCTCTCTCTCTCTCTCTCTCTCT
>NC_068981.1:131590423-131592161 GCF_001194135.2 Octopus bimaculoides
TACGAAGGGAAAATGAAGGAGGACCCCAAAAATAAAAAAAAGAAAAGAAAACGCTAAAACATCATGTCTCACATCAACACAACATACCAAAATAAAACGAAAACGCACCCTCAACAAACACAGAAAATTCTACCGCAACCCCAACCCTTCCAGTACCACAATCATCAACATATCCACTGCTACCACCACCAGCACCACCAACACTACCACAGCCGCATCAGTCCACTAAAAGAAACACACGCATCAGCAACAACCAACCACACTGACACCAAACTTCGTGCTAGTGAGGAGGGCAAACGAAGAATTGATGGCTTTCCTAACACGAAGTAAGGATGTCGAGACAGAGTGGAGGGGGGTGATTTTCGGCACCAGCACTTATTAAGTGCCATAAACATTAATGATGGTGCGTATGTCACTGGAAACTAACAAAAACATTAGGGAAGGCTTCCTTCATGATGTGGGAACCCCTAATGTGAAATCCCCGACTAGGATTTTAAGAAGGTTTTCAAAGGAACCCCAGTCAGATGTAGAGGTCGAACAATTTGACTTCCAAAAGCACCCGGAGGAGAAATAGCCCCACATTTTTCTCTTCTCTTCCCAGTTACTGTGACAGGTTTATAGGTGGTTTGTATTAAATACACGTGACTGGAGTCACCCTGGAAGCAAGGTCGCCAGCCAAACGACCTCAGGTTACTAGCCATAGATGTGACAGCCATCAGCGAGACCAGGACACACACACACACACACTAGCCTCTGTCTTTGACGACTTTGAGATCTACACATCTTTTAGTCGGCCTGGAATGGTAGGTGGGGGACAGTGCCGTTTAGGGGAGGCCTGAATCTCGAAATACGGAGTATCTTCCTGGACCCGGAAGCTAGGTTGGTGGTCCTAGTCGTGAACAGTATTGAAGATGGTGCTTTTAGACTAGTCATTGTGCACGCCTCGACTGAGGAGGAGCTACCGAATTCTTTCAGGTGTTTGGAGGTTTTCTTGAGACGTCCCTCGCTTTAGTGCTAATGGACGATAGGAACGCATTCTTAGATGCACCTCTGGACTGCGAGGCTTGCAAATAGAAGAGGAGGCTGTAGAAAACTCACAAACGAGCTCAATTGGCTGACAGGTACCGTCTGGGCTTCCTGAAAGCGCCAATATGGACATGGGTAAATAGTCAGAGCCCCGGATACAGGAAACTGAATGCGTCTTTCTCGGTGCATCAAACCTTCAGAGACCGGTTTAGCAAGTTAGTCCATCGAAGTTGACGGATGCAATCACCAACAACCGTTGGTGGACATCCCTCAAAAGGGCTATTAGTAAAGAAATAATAATAGAGAAGTCTAGTGTAGAGAAAGACCTAGTTAGGAAGCTAGAAGAGATACGTAGAAAAGGCATAGCGATCGACGTACAGGCAGCGAGATTGGCTCTGGACCAATTCTTCAGCGCCAAGCATGAAGGTTGTGTTGTCAGAGTTACTGTCACTTGTCTTAGTTTCGTCCTTTCCATTTTGTTTTCGGTTTTTGTGGCCAATAAAGAAAAGATTATTATTATTATGATTATTATTATTATTATTATTATTATTATTATTATTATTATTATTATCATCATCATCATCATCATCATCATTATTAAATGACGTGACAGAACCATTACCGCGCCAGACAAAAGTGCGGTGAAAACGGCTATTTGCCGGTCAAATATTTCACAAACATATTTGACCTTATCTCTCGGTCTCTCTTTATC
>NC_068981.1:131598039-131598914 GCF_001194135.2 Octopus bimaculoides
TATATATATGAGTATATGCATATATATGTACATGTATGTACATACCTTCATCTACATGTACATACCTTCATCTACATGTACATATGGATACATATCTGGGTACATGACGTTGCAAAAAAAACATGGACAAAATTATAAACAAGGTACAAAAAACACGCAGGCCACATAGAGAACATATCCTTCATCAGCTGCCACTATTATAACACTGGCGTTTCGAGCACGGGGCAATCACATTATGGAAGAAACCTTTTTAGCATTTAAGAACACACAAAAACTATCTTATAGTTGCACTTTTTGTTAAGTTGTAATATTCGTCACATCTCTACGATTTATTCACTAATATAATTCCGCTCCTGCTGACGAAATTAGCCACTGACAAGTTTCTATAGGCCTTAGAGATACACTTCTTTACTCTCTTTTTACTCCTTTCTCTTTCTTTATTTTTTCGATGAATCCTTGAATATACGTATCTGTGTTACATGTGTTATGTTGTTTGACCTCTTCGCACGAGTCACCTTAGGCACTTTTAGGTTCGGTTACTCTGTTTGTTAATAAACTTGTACGTGTCACTACTACCATTCCACTTTATTTTCTATCATTCTCTTTATTTGTCATAATGGTAGGTCTTCAATGTTAGCAGACATCGTTCGCTATGTATGTATGTATGTATGTAGGTAGGTAGGTAGGTAGGTAGGTAGGTAGATATGCATTTCATTATTCAGTTTATTTCAAGATTTCTTGGCAATAGAAAAAGAATCGGTTTCTAACCTAGATCCAAGGCTCCTTCATTGGAATTTCAACGACAACAGGGTATTTTTGTTTGTATGTATGTATGTATGTATGTATGTATGTATGTATGTATGTATGTATGTATG
>NC_068981.1:131598924-131603781 GCF_001194135.2 Octopus bimaculoides
TCATTGGAATTTCAACGACAACAGGGTATTTTTGTTTGTATGTATGTATGTATGTATGTGCAGATTTGTATGTTTTATGTATGTATTTTCATGCATATAGTTGCATATCTAGACATGCTCATATATATTTAAATGATAAACTTCTGGAAAGTTTTACAGACTATTACAGTTCCAGTGATGGATTGGATGTGTAGTCTTCGAATTAGCTTTCTCCTTTCTGGTTTTGAGAAGCCTAATTTCTCAAAATTGGTATGTAGGCAGTGTGTTACATATCCTAGGGCCCCAATAATTACAGGTATAAACCTGAACTTGTAATATGGATAAAGTAACTGCAGCTTTCTCAATAGTTCAGCATAGGTGTTCTCTTTTTCACTGTTCTTCAGCTTTATGTTAACATCCGTTGGCAGCTAATTTCCACAAATGTGCACAGTTTTTCTTCTCTATCCCAAATCATTATATCAGGTCTGTTGTGCTTACATCTTATTGAGATTTTCGCTGGTATAGTCCACCAGTATTCCTTTTTATTATGAGTGGCTGTGGCTTCTACCATATTATGGGTCTGTTTTTTCCTTTGTCCTCGGTCTTATCCTTCCGATTCATTTCATTATAGAGTATCCTAGCTACAACATCATGTCTCATCGGTAGATAATACCGTGGTGACATTCTCGGACAACTGCTTATGATGTGGCTGATATCTTCAGTTTGAACTCCACAAAGTCTGCATCGGTTGTCACATTTTACGACTTTTCCCGCATCTCTATCCCTTTTGTGCATCAGGCACCTGATTGATATTTCCTGTTCCTGGATTGCAAACGCATACCCTTCTAAGTGGGGGGAGTAATTCGACTATTCGTCCATGATAAACTGCTTTGATTATCAATGTTACTATCATCACGGAGCTTTCTACTAGCATATCCATGCATAGTCTTTTGCTCATATAGGCTCATCCTTTCAGCTGATGACACGTTACGGTAGAGTCGTGCGACTTCTTTGGGCATGTATTCTAGGTTATCAGACAAAGTGTATTGCTCAAAGAGCTGCCTTCCAAGTCTTATGATGTTATCAGCTTCATGTATGCAAACTTGGTCAAGAGATGCACTTCGACACCCGGTGGTTAAAAGATGTTGCCGAAGGGATATGACGCGACATTCAAAGGCATTTTGGATCGTCTTATTTTCATTTTCCAGGTTAAAAATCTGTAGTGGAGGAAAGGTGCAGAATAATTATTAAGAAATAATAAATTAAATCACACACATGTGAATATATCGGAAAAGCACACACTTCTATATACCCACACGCAATTGTGTGTGTGTGTGTGTAAAGAGAGAGAGAAAGAGGGAGATGAGAGAGAGAGATCGTCGAACAATATATTACAAGTTATAACATATAACTGGTTAGAATATTACCGTCGAGGTCACGCCGAATATTGCCACTGGTCAAAATTAACATCCTTTGAGATATGTCTGAAGAGACATCATTGTGGATAGTTATATGCTATAAGTAGTAATATATTATTTGACAATATAAAAGCATACCCGCTCTTTTATATTGAGTGTGCTTTTTTTCTGACTTACGAACAACTAACTGACATTATGACTGTGAGCTTGTGAGTGTATGCATGCATGTATGTATGTATGCATGCATGTATGTATGTATGTATGCATGCATGTATGTATGTAAGTAGGTAGGTAGGTACGTACGTACGTATATGTATATATTGTCAGGTCACTCTTTGTACTATCGGTAACATGTAACCCAGTACAACCTATCACATGCTCAGGTTGTCAGCGACTAAACTGGTAACCTTACCTAGCCTGCTTGGTAAAGAGGTTGGTTTTCATTTGACACCTTGTAGGACAAAAAGCAAAATTTGTCATGACCATTCAACAGTTGAAAGCGAGAGACCTTTAGTCTTTGTTTAGACATGTCTTCATGCAGGGCCGGCACTAGGTAGTGCGGGGCCCAATTAGATAATTGTCAATGAGGCCTTCTACTGTACAAAGGCTGAAGACTAATGTTTGATTCGTCATGTAGTACGCCAATCCCAGTCAAAAAGCGTTGAGGGCTTAAGGCTCCACCATTAGTCACAATAGTGTGCAAAATACCATAAAAGCAGATAATAGCAGCTGAGTTATGATTAGCAATGAACGCTTGTGCGAGGAACAATTCACCTGATTTATATGGTCTGCTCTACGGGTTTTATGAATATATGACAGATTTGTTATCCTTGTACAAGCACTTTGTATGTGACGCCTTTCCTAATAGCCTCTTCGAGTTTCCTACTACCTTCTCCAAGATATTGTTCTCTAGTATCAGTTCTTTATTATGGTTAATTAATTCTGTTAACCTTTAATGAGCCCTTCCACCTCTTGTTGATTCTCACGTAACCAGCTTATCAATCCATTCTCTGTAGTCTTTCAGTACTGGGAACAGCGCGTTCAGTTTCCAGTAACGGGATTCTTGTCTATTTAATCTATTTAAGTTTACCGTGTTGATCATAGATTTGCAATATGTGCAGCTAAGGATCTTGAATTGTGGACACCTTAGGCTGTCCATGCCTGTTGATCTAGTGAAAACTTTATTTACATACGATGTAGGAGGCTAGCTATGGTTTATCTAAATCCACGTTTGCGCATGCGTCTCCCAGTCTCAACGTGCATTTAAGATACTATTCTAACTCTCACTAATATAGGCTTCAAATTTTTGGTAAGGTACTAGTAATTTCGGGGCGGGGGAGTAAATCGATTACATCGACTTCAATGCTCAAATAGTACTTATTTTATCGACCCCCAAGAGGATGCAAGGCAAGGTCGACCTCGGCGGAATTTGAAGTCAGAACAAACAGATGGACGAAATGCCGCTAAGCATTTTGCCCGGCGTGCTTACGATTCTGCCAGCTTGTTGTCTTAACTCTCACTAATATCGAACGATAAGATAGGGCGGCAAGCTAGCAGAATCGTTAGCACTCTGGGAAAACTGCTTAGCGGCATTTCGTCCGCCTTTAGGTTCTAAGTTCAAATTCCGCTGATATCGACTTAGCCTTGCATCCTTTCGAGGTCGATATAATAAGTACCAGTTGAGTACTGACTGCTGAAGTCGATGTAATTGACTAACCCATCCCCCGAAATTACTGGTCTTGTGCCAAAATTTGAATCCAATATTAAAAGATGAGGTATTTCTCCGAAAGTTTACAGATGCCTAAAAACGCAACGTATACTCACCTAACCCATATTTGAGCACAAACAGTCACCAATTGCGAGACATTGTATTTACCATTATACGTCTAGAACCAACTATTAACAAACATAATATTGAAACATGCAGCGGCACGCACACATACGTATGTGTGTGTGTCCCTCGCCACCGCCTAACAACCGGTGTTGGTGTGGTAACGTCCCCGTAACTTAACGATTCGGCAAAAAGAATCCGATAGAATAAATACCAGTACTTTAAAATATATATATATATATATATTAAGTACTGAGGTTGGTTCATTCGAGTAAAAATTCTTCAAAGTAGAGCCCCAGCATGACCGCAGTCTAATGACTGTGACAAGCAAAAAATAAAATATGATACAAAGACACCTCCCTCTTCCCTTTTCCCTCCCCTCCCTCCTTCTGTGTATGTGTGCATGTGTGTATGTATCTGCGTGTGTATGTGTGTGTATATGTCTGCGCTTGTGTATATGTGTCTGTGCCTATGTATATGTGTGTATGTGTATGTGTGTGTTTGTGCGTGTATTTGTGTGTGTCTGTGCCTATGTTTCTGTGTGCATGTGTGTATGTATATGTGTGTCTGTGCGTGTATATGTGCATGTGTGCATGTGTATATGTGTATGTGTGTGTGTCTGTGTGTATTTGTGTGTCTGTGTGCATGTGTCTGTGTGAATGTACGTATGTATGTCTGTGCGTGTATGTGTGTATGTGTATGTGTCTATGTATGTGTGTGTATATATATATATATATATATATATATACGTGTGTGTGTGTATGTGCGTATGTATATGCGTGTATGTGTGTATGTGTGTGCATATACATGTGAGTGTGTATGTGTCTGTGCGTATGTGCGTATGCATATGTATCTGTGCGTGTATGTGTGTATGTGTATCTATGTGTCTGTGTGTATGTGTGTGTGTGTATATATACGTGTGTGTATATATACGTGTGTGTATATATACGTGTGTGTGTATATACGTGTGCGTATGTGTGTGTGTTTCATGCGTGTCGTGTCAACGTGAATTCTCTTTTCCGGAAGGTAAACAGACTAAATACTCCAAAACCTCTGTGAATCCAGTAATATAATAATTCTAGACGAATTATTCGAGTCTTACATTAAACCTGAATACAAAATGACACTTTCTCGTGAATTTCTCGAAAGACTGACGATTTGTTTAGTAACTATGTTGACTCCAATTTCGTGTGTGTATGCATTTATGAATGTTTGTATGTGTGCACATACAAACACACACACAAATACATATTCATACATATGTGTGTCTGTGCATTTGTACCTGTGTATGTATGTGTGTGCGTATGCGTGCGTATCTATACAAATGCACATATAGTTATCTATATATATAAAAATGAGAATGTGTGTCTGTCTGTCTGTCTGTCTGTCTGTGTGTGTGTGTGAATCCCTAAAACTCGAGAACTACGCAACCAATTTCATTCAAATGTTACAGATGCCTTACTTAGGGTTCCAGTTGTGTTTTAGTCAAAGAAAATTTAACTTCTTGCAGAGTTCGAGCCCACAGCAACATAATATCTCCTCCACTATTTAAGTATTACGTGTCAAAAGTGAAACAAAAACACTCATGTCAAATACTTTCACTTTAAAAATGAAACTATTCTACTAACT
>NC_068981.1:131605088-131606339 GCF_001194135.2 Octopus bimaculoides
TATATATAAGCATACGTATTGGTACTTCAAGACAATCAGAAGATGCCCGTTTATCTCAAATTCCGGCGAAACCTTCCACTGCATGTCCCACGACTCGTGGTCATATACCTTTTCGAAGTCTACAAAGCAAGCGTACAGCTCTTAGCGTAGACTTTGCTGAAGTGCCTCAAAAAAAGGAAATTTCTCTATAATTAAGGCGCTCTTACTTGCCTCCCTTTTCAAAAACTAGGTTTGTCACTCCAGATTGCTGTTGCTTTGCTGTCTTTCAAGAGGTCCAAGCCACATGGCATACACAAGCCAACTAGGAAATACCCTCTCTATTTAAGGCTTTTAACATCTCAGGCCAAATTTCATCCTCTTTTACACCCTTTCCACATTTGAGTGCTTTAACGTAATGGTACTTCAAGACAATCTTATGACTTCAGCCTCTGAAAGGTTAGTCTTAGCCCCTAGATATACCTCGTGTCCGCTAGAAGACTTTATTTTGACCAGATATAGAAGATCAGCAAAGTATTTTTCCCCACCTCCCAAGGGTGCTCTTCTCTGAAAAGAAAAGAACTCCGACCGACTTCTTAATAGAAGGTATGGAAGACAACATCTTGTTACAAAGTTGGTGGATAGTCTGCTGGAATATTTGGAACTGGACACCACACAAGGAAAGGAGTGATTGGCAGGAACGGTGACCCCGAACTCAATGCAAAGGGAGATGCGTCACTAAACTTCTGTGCTGGAAATGGGTTGTCCATTATGAACACATTCTGCCAACACAGAATATATATATATATATAAGAAGGGTGGCTTGCTACCAGTTTTTCAACCGAAAGGCAAAAATATATACTTCACTAAAGCGACAGAGGGCGGTATTCAGCACCATTATTGCTGGAAATAAGAGTCTATGAGTAGTTTTGACTCTTATTTCTAGTAATACTGGTGCTGAATAGCGCAATCTGTCACTTTAGATGTGTGTGTGTGCGTGTGTGTGTGTGTGTGTGTGTGTGTAACCACACCCGTGCTGTTCTTGGACTTTTTCCTTCTCCGAACTTTCCCTTTCTCCTCTTTCTGACGAAGTGTTATGCTCGAAACGCTAAAAACCAATTCCTTTTCCCACCTTTACTGAGCGTCAAGCTTCTAGATTCCATATTTACGTCCTCTTGTTGTTTTGTTATAGTTATTTTTAATGATCGACTGTTAATAACTGTTCAACTTTTAATGTTCGATTTGACTATATATATATATATATATATATCAACT
>NC_068981.1:131607008-131608138 GCF_001194135.2 Octopus bimaculoides
TATACATACAGGTGGATGTCGGTATGCACATACCTGTACGTATATATGCATATACTCATTTACTATTTGTTTATATATATATATATATATATATATATATATTATATACACACATACACGCACACACACATACAGGGTGCGATGGGTAAATTATCGCCATTTTATATTTTTAATTTCACGCATGCGCATGTTTGTTTTTGATTTTGTCGACTACACAGCATGTAGGATCAGTTGGGCACCGTCTGTGAGAAAAACTGCACCATGATGCAATTAGCTCTGCCAGAAATTTGGGAACGACATGCTGTACTGCTTGGCATTCGCGTCGGAAGCTCCAATACGAACATTTCAGAGTGTTTAGATGACAATCTGAGGACAGTGCAATCTAAGGACATGTACCGAGAGTGATAAAAATCCAACATCCAGTCAACATCACGGTGTTTGGAGTGATCACTAGTGATGGCGACGTTATGCCTCCATTCACCTTCCCACACAGTGCCTGGAGGTAGTAGTGCTGCCCTGAGTCAAAAGGGTGGCTGCTGGAAGACCCTCTGTTTGGCAACAGGACTCTGCACCATGCCACACAAGCAGGAGAACCCGGTCATGGTTGTCAGTCAATTTCTGTGACCACATGAGCCCCTAACATCTGACCACCTAACTCCCCAGACTGCAACCCCCTTATTATGTGTGGGGTGAAGTTGAGTATGTATTTTTGTATGTATATAGGTGTGTGTTTATGTGTATATTTACATATGCAAACATACATGCATACATCTACATGCATTAAAACACACGAACACATGTAGATGTGAGTATGTACATATATGTGTGTATACATGTATATATATTCTTTGTATTATTACATTATTGAACGCACACGTCCATTTTTGCAAGTAAGTCTACTATTATTCTGACGTGATTATCTTTCTATCTATCTATCTATCTATCTGTCTATCTATCTATCTATCTTTCTATCTATTTATCTATCTGTCTTCCTCCATCTTTCTATCTATACCTCTGTCCTGGACTCTACTTCACTGCTATACCCTTCTGTCCCTTCCTCCTTGTTCCACTTCCTCCCTCCACCATCCTCTCTATCTATTTATCTATCTGTCTTCCTCTATCTTCCTATC
>NC_068981.1:131610831-131611624 GCF_001194135.2 Octopus bimaculoides
ATATATATCGGAAAAGGCCGATATTTAGGTAATCGTACCGAAAGATCGCCCAACTTTCTCTCACTCTTACTTCCCGTTTCTGTTGTGCCTGTAATTCAAAGGGTCAGCCTTGTCACACTGTGTCACGCTGAATATTCCCGAGAACTACGTTAAGGGTACACGTGTCTGTGGAGTGCTCAGCCACTTGCACGTTAATTTCACGGGCAGGCTGTTCTGTTGATCGGATCAACTGGAACCCTCGACGTCGTAAGCGACGGAGTGCCAACAACAATGTGTGTGTGTGCGCGCGCGCGTGCGCGTCCCTGTGTGTATGTGTGTGTATTATCTATTGAATACTTTTGTTGTTGTTGTTGAAGTAGCTGCTGCTGCTACTTCTGCTGCTGTTGTCTTCTCGGTTGTAAAGATGAATGTATGAAACTTAAGTTTCCCAAACGATATAACAATTATGTCTCATTCAGCTCTCACATTCAGTTGATATTTTTTGGAACAATGACAGCAGTAAAGCGATAACAAACAAAATAGAATGAAATGAAGCTTAAAATATAATACATAAGAAAGTATTTAGGATAACTAGGCAGACAATGCATTAGGCGCATACGTGACCGTATGACAAGATGTTTGCTTTCCACCCACATGGTTCTGGGTATAGCTCCACTGCGTAGCACCTTGGGTAGATGTCTTCCACTATAGCCCCGGACCTTGTGAGTGGATCTGGTAGACGGAAACTAAAAGAAGCTCGTCACGAATATGTGTAGATGTGTGTGTGTGTGTGTGTGTGTGTGTGTGTGTGTGT
>NC_068981.1:131612433-131614808 GCF_001194135.2 Octopus bimaculoides
ACACACACACACACACACACACACACACACACACACACATACACACACACACGCTCACACACATACATGCGTATACAGATGTACATGTCATATTCGTGAGCACATTCTTGAATAATCACATTGTCTAGAAAGTTATTTGTATATGCCTGTATGTATCTTTCAATTTTAAAATTATTTGAAATCTCATAATGAAGGAGCTTGTTTTTAACAAAGATACAAAGCACCATCGTTGGAATGTGGACACCAAAGGCAAATTCACATTTTCAACTTGAGAAAAGTCTTGATTTTTATTGTTCCACGTATAGATTGTATTTGTGATGTATGAATTAGATGATTGGTTTCTTTTTCTGAAATCTCTTTCTTATCCAGATTGTCGCTCATGCATTTATATGTATGTGTAAGTGAAATACATATCAGAGATGTTTTGCCTCGCGTAAAAACTACAAGAGCTTCTCACAGGTATTGCAAGCTCTTCTTCTAAATCCATTGTAATCTCAGAAGCCCTTCAATATCATCCACAGGTATCTCAGGGTCACAAGTGTTTCACTCCTTAGCCTGTGCGAGTGAGATCTTCAGCTCTCACTGACCAGGATTCACACTCATAGAGAAGGATGATCCGGATGAGCGCTTGGGAAATACGCACTTTCGTGAGAACTCTGATCTCTGGTCGCGACCAAAGACGGCTCTGAAGACGACAGAACGCGGCACGAGCGCTGGTGACGCTTAGGTCAATTTCATCCTTTCCCTGTCCTGTTGCCGTAAATGTCGATCCGAGGTATTTGAAGTGGTTGGCTTCTTCGAGGGCTTCGCCATTGAGAACCATCGGCACCTTTTCCGAGGACAGGATCTCTGTTGGGCAAATTTTGGTTGTGGACACATTTATCTTCATGCCGATCTTCCAGCACGCCGGGCACCAACCTGGAATTTCTGAGGACCTGTGCTATTGTTAGATAGTCTTTGAACCTACACTAGGTTCATCCGTCCTTTTGTTAGGTCACTTGTGAGGTCTCTCGTGAGTTCTCCTGGTAACATGGAATCCAGTAAAATCTGTTGCATGATCGGGTCATCGGCGACTAAACCGGTACCCCCATTAGGCTTGCCTGATGAAGAGGGTCGCTAGAAACCCAGTAGGACTAAAAACAAGGCCTGTCAAAAGGAGAAAATCGATCTTGATATACGATAATTCATATTGAGTAAAAAGGAAAGCAACCCACTGTGCGACTTATTTATGGGAAGCTACGACAAGCAGAACTCGTCGGATTGTTTATCCTGGATAGTCAAAGGAAACGCTCAAACCCTCATAGTTGGTCTCTATGTAGGGATGATGGTCTGGCAAATTTAAGCCATTTGAACGGCCGTACCATGGACAAATTCAGGAAAGAGCTGATAAATATCTTCAAAGAATTCGGCCTAACTATAACGTTTACAACCAATTTCACAAAGGTCAGTTTCCAGGACGTAATTCTAGACGGGCAAGAACTACTCTTGCAGAAAATCCAATGAGAAAACTGTTTACATTCATAGACACTCCAACCAACCACTTACTCCATCCGGCTAAGTAGTATAGCCAGATGAAATTAAAAGTCTAGTCAAAGGCATCAGGAGAAGAACCCTTAATATATCAGCGAGAAAAGAGATCTTCTACAGGGCTGCACCCCACAATAAATAGGCATTAACGAGAAACGACATTACCGATAAGTTAGTTTATATGGAGGACCCCTTTACTCCCAAATCTAAAGTGAGTCAGAAAAAGATAAATAATTTAGTTCAATCTTCTATGCAATTTAAAAGTTTCCACTAATAAAGCGAGGAGCTTCTTGGCGCTAATTAGAAAGCATTTCCCCAGAATCCATAGATATTTTAAATTCTTCAATCCCCGAAATGCCAAAATCAGCTATTTCTGTTTAGACAGCATTGGTTCAAACATCTCACACTACAATAGGCACAAACGCACACTTATGCAGTTTCCAGTCCACTCACCAACCTGTAACCTCCGAAATCGTACCAACTACCCACGGGTAGGATTCTTTCTCACAAAGGCTGTCGTTTATAGAGCTATCCTCACACCGTCCGATGGCATCTACACGGGCATAACAGCCAATAACTTTAAGAAAAGGTATACACAGCACATGTACTTTTTCAGGTGCGGGAATAAAGAAAATATATCTTGTTTCATTTCATCTAGAGATCTCGTTACCATCAAAATTACTTCCCCCACATCAAATGGGATAGCTTTGACAGGGCCCCTGTTTATTCACCTGAATATCGGCTCTTTCGGTTATTGAGAATATTTTCATGATAAAGCCTCTTATCATGAAGCCTCGAGTAGGAGCAGATACGAGGCGGGAAATAAGATTATATATATATATATATAT
>NC_068981.1:131615001-131619134 GCF_001194135.2 Octopus bimaculoides
CATTCAACTGAAGCATACAATCAATGAAGATCACATTCCTACGAATATATTTAAGTATAGAAGTGTAGGCATAAAAATCTAAATGAAAGCAGCGTATGATTAACAAAAACAAAATAATAAATCTCAATAATAGTATTAAAACTTGAGGTAAACCGAATAATTCAATATTCAGAACTACAATGTTTAATCTATTATTAGGTGGAAATACGGATGATTACTCATATGAACCTATTAATGATCCGTTAGAAAGTAAGCATGTTATAATGGCTGAATGAGTTATATAAATAGAAATATTATTCCTATGTATGAAGGTAAAAATGCGTAAGGTTTCAAGGACCCCAGATAATAATATTAATTTTAGTCCCGAAAATGTACGTGTTGAAAATAATAGTATCACTGTTAACAGCTGTAGAATCAAAACCTTGAATAAGCATAGCCATATAGTGAACAATGAAAATAAGTAGACACTTAAGAGGCGTTCATATAAAGCAACTAGAGGGGCCCAATTCTGATCTCTGTATTCTGTGACTTGCTGTCAATAAACAAATACTATAGTGCCTAGTGCATTCAATTGCTCGAGAGCCTATATTGTTGCTAAGACGGCCCTGACCACGACACAAATACCACCAGATCTTTGATGCTTATATCATGAAAGTTTCCTTCTCTACGACCACCAAACTTTGCTGCCATAGTGACAACATCTAATAGTAATAAACTTAGTAGGTACAATAATATTAGTAAGAAAACAGTAAATAATAGATAAAGCACGCACCCACATTTTTGTATGCGGCGTCTTATGACCAATGGAATGAGTTTAGTGAAAATGTATCCAGAGTTTAAAAAAAAACTTAAATAGTGAGAGTGGTAATAACTCGGTCAATGATTTTCTAATAGTAAAACTAATTTTAACAATGAAGAAAATATTTCTCCTATTGGCCTAAACGTATCAAAATGAACATAATGACGGTAGTATTTATGGATGTAATAATAGAGTAAGTGATAGTAACTGCCTACAGAATAACATCGTATACAACTGTACTGTGAGAGCCTATAATGGATACAAGTTTTATATAGGATCTACAGCAAATTTTTTAAGAAACGCTTTTTGCGCACACTGTCACTCATTTTCTATCCCTAAATTTAGACAATCCACTTTTCTAAGTACATATTTAACTTAAAATCTAAATACATAGATTTTAATATGCAATCAGTACTATAAATTCAACCAAAGTATACCAAGGAAAGAGAGGATTTTGCCTATGTACGCGTGAAATACTTGTACACGTGAAATTCTAATGGCAGATGAGAACTCGTTAAACAAGAAGAATGAAGTTATACGAGCTGGTATCAAAAGTTTCCCTGACTATCTATGTTTAATAAAAAAAAAATAATAACTTATTTACCTAAGTTTTAACATCATATCCTTCGAAATAGTCACTTTGTGCAACAATACACCGGTCCCAACGTTCCTGCCACTTTTGGAATCCGGCCTGGAAATCGTTTTCTGTGAGTCGAGGGGCTTCTGCGATTCGCTCTGGATCTCAACAACGGTGTTAAAACGGTGACCTTTGAGTTGCATTTTCATCTTGTAGAAGAGATGGAAGTCCACGGGTGCAAAATTTGGTGAATAGGGCGGGTGCAGAAGAGATACCTTCTTGGTTTCGGTGAGAAACTCACGAGTGAAGAATCCAATTCTTTGCGCTCCACAGATCCAGTCGCTTTCGGCGAATGTTCTCCCTCAAACGCTTCAAAACGTTGCAGTAGAACTTTCAGTTGACAGTCTGGCCCTGGGGGCCAAATTCTTGATGCACAATACCACATTTCCAGTGGTGACGCTCGTGACAGGTCTTCCAGATCGCTCATCGTCTTCTAGGGATGTTCTTCCGTTTGTGAAACGCCCGTGCCACTCAAAGCATTGCGTACGACCCATTGTATCGTTGCCGTAAGCTTACCGAAGCATGCTTAATGCCTCTGTAGCAGACTTCCCAAGTTTAACGCAAAATATCACGTTGGCTCTTTGTTCCTGTCCATGACAAAATCGCAGACTACAGCATACACGTGATCACAAAAACATAAATTTCACAACTTGCGAAGTAAACACAGCGATGTTATTTGGCATACTGCCTCATGAAGGTCACTGCTAGCTCTCACTACGCATGCAACCATGTGCTGTCATCTGTTGGCGCACTACAGAACTAGTCCGGGAACTTTTTATACCACCTCGTAATGGACTTTTAAATATTATGGGGCGCGAAGTAATTATATTTCTGATCACGACGACATAGAATAGCGCCTATAAGAACTCTATTGCCTTCTTATTACATACAAATAACGTTAACTCGACTCTACTTACAAAAGTTTTCGTATTTCATATAGAATATACATCTAATAGTTCCCTATTGCTTCATCCATTTAGTTTGTTATCCAGTCGATTGCTTAAAAAGTTGGCTTAATAAGTCTGCGTTTTGATCACTCTGCTATTCTGTATACGTCTTTTTATCGTTTACTATACTGCTTATTTGCATATGAGAGTTCCTTGTAGTCCTATAAGTTAATATGGGGTGGGCGAGGTATGAAAGGTTCAATTCTATCTTCTAAGCCAAGTTTAAAAACATAGTGTGTATATATATATATATATATATATATAATTATGTGTATTTCTTCTATCTTAATGAATAAAAATTCTTCTGATAGAATAAATGGGTTAATAGAAACCAATGTAGCAAAGAACACAAAATAACTGTGGTTAGCTCCTGTTTTTAAGGCAGGAACTCCTTGAAATTTTGGGTATTTGAGTATATTTAAGAATTTAAGGATTGGAGAAAACGCACGTTATAATTGCATACTTTATTCCTACATATGTTTCAAAGGATTACAACCTGTGTGATCCGTTTTAAATCCCAAGCAAGATCTAACAGCACTTCTTTATCTCAGCTAATTCATAACCTAAAACAAAACTCAATTCTATACAATTTAAAATGGTCCATTGTTACCCATGCCAAGTCGTATAACGTTTATAACAACAAATGCGATCTGTGCATCGCTGAAGTTTTTTCTATTATGCAATCCACCAAATCTCTGAATGAACGAAACCATCTAATTTTTAATTGTAAGCACCGATTCCGTAACACATTCTCAAAGTACAAATAATAGCGCCCCTGTTATTCCCTGACTATTCCTCCAGCTCTTCTATGTATTTATAACAGACAACTTTTTAACTACCTTTATATTTTTTACATTTTATACTTTTCTTAAGTTTGTTATCTCCCTTCATCTTCCTTCTGCACATGAGTATATGCAGACGCCTACGAGCTCGCGCACACCTATAAGATACTACAGACGTATAAAGAAAATACCCGCGTGCGCGTTAATATGCGCTTGTATAGTTTTACTGTTAAGTGATATACTACCGATTTACCTCGAACTACTATGTTCCTCTATTCACCAGAAACATTATCTTCCACCTGCCTCTCTTTCTTCCTTTCCTCTCCTACCAAATTCTAGCTTACTACCACTCCTAAATTTCCTTTTTCTCTTCTCCTACTGGCATTCTTACCTCTAAGATTCTTCTCCTTTATTTTCTTTGATTCTGTTTAAATGTATATACACGGGCGTCACAATATATATATTTTTTTTTTAACTTGTTTTAGTCATTTGACTGCAGCCATGCTGGAGCACCGTCTTTAATCGACAAATCGACCCCAGGACTTATTCTTTGTAAGCTTAGTACTTATTCTATCGGCCTCTTTTGCCGAACCGCTAAGTTACGGGGGACGTAAACACAGCAACATCGGTTATCAAGTGATGGTTTGGGGACAGACACAGAAGCAAAAATATATACATAAATAAATATATTTATTTATGTATATATTTTCGTGTCTAGACGCATGCATATGTATTTATGTGCTAAATTTTTGGAAAGTTTTACATATCTTTACAGTTCCATTGATGGCTTGAATCTGTAGTCTTCTAATCAGCCTTTTTCTTTCAGGTTTTGAGAACCCTAATTTTTCCAGGTTTTTGTTGAGGCAGTTCGTTACATATCCCAATGCCCCAACAATCACGGGTATGAATCTGAACTTGCAGTCTGGGTGGAGTATCTGCAAATTTCTCAGTAGCTCGGCGTAGTTGTT
>NC_068981.1:131619595-131622045 GCF_001194135.2 Octopus bimaculoides
AGTGTATGCGCAGATTTGTATGTTTGTTTTATGGATGCGTTTTTATGTATATATTTTCGTGTCTAGACGCATGCATATGTATTTATGTGCTAAATTTTTGGAAAGTTTTACATATCTTTACAGTTCCATTGATGGCTTGAATCTGTAGTCTTCTAATCAGCCTTTTTCTTTCAGGTTTTGAGAACCCTAATTTTTCCAGGTTTTTGTTGAGGCAGTTCGTTACATATCCCAATGCCCCAACAATCACGGGTATGAATCTGAACTTGCAGTCTGGGTGGAGTATCTGCAAATTTCTCAGTAGCTCGGCGTAGTTGTTTTCTATGTATGCATGTACGTATGTATGTGTTTATGTACAGATTTGTATGTATTGTTTTATATATGTATTCTCATGCATATAGTTACATATCTAGACTTGATATATTTAAATGATAAACTTCTGGAAAGTTTTACAGATTTTTAGAGAGTTCCAGTGATGGCTTGGATCTGTAGTCTTCGAATCAGCTTTCTGGTTTTGAGAAACTTAATTTCTCAAGATTGGTCTTTAGGCAATGTGTTACATGTATGTATGTATGTATGTATGTATGTATGTAAGTATGTATGTATGTCATTATTCAGTTTTATTTCAAGATTTCTTGCCAATAAAGAGCCGGTTTCTAACCTAGATCCAAGGCTCCCTCACTGGAATTTCAACATCAACAGGGTATTTTTGCAAGTATACGTGTAGAGTCTTATGTTTTGTTTTATATGTGTATTTTCATGCATATAGTTGCATATCTACACATGCTTATATATACTTAAATGATAAACTTCTGGAAAGTTTTACAGATTGTACGTATGTATGTCTCTTCTACTTTTTAATTATTATAAATCTTCCACTGAGGAGAGAGCCGGTTTCTAACAAAGATACAAGGCTCCATCTTTGGGATGTAGTTAACACAGACAACTTCACATTTGGAACTTGAGAAAAGTCTTGCATATTTTTACTGTTCCACTCACAGATTGCACTTATAATGCACGAATTAGCCGGTCTCTTTCTGAAAATCCCAGTTTATTCAACATTTAAATTTAATTTGTCAAATATTTTCGTCGCTTTGAGACCGCGACCTGTTCACTGACAAAATTCTGTCAGATTCTCCTTCAAGCATTTATTAACAAAACCTAGTTCTTCAATTATTATTGGTATGAATATGAATTCATAGTCTGGATATAGAATCTGGAGGTTTCGAAGCAGTTGTCTATAGATATCCTCTTTTCTTTGATTTTCAAAGAGATATATATATCTGCAGGGCAGCTGACCTCTGATGGTTCATACCTTTGCCCCTCTATCCCAAACAACAATATCCGGCCTGTTATGTTTACATTTGACAGAAGTTTTAATGGGAATATTCCACCAGTAATCCTTGAGTTTGTGTTTATGAATGTATTCCATAACAGAGGGATCGGATCGTCTGACTTTATTTCAGGACAGTTTTTCTTTTCTTTTTTTTTTCTTTTTTTTTTGCGGATGGCATTGTTAATTGTTTTAGCAACAACATCGTGCCGCATAGGGAGGTAGTACCGTGATGGCATTTTAGAGCAGCTGCTAATCACATACGTGATGTCTTCCACAGAAACATTGACATAACCTACACATGCGATTGCACCTTGGGATTACAAGAGCGTCACTGTCTCTTTTGTTCACCAGGTACTTTGTGGCAATCTCCTGTTCCTGGATTGCAAACGCATAGCCTTCAAAGTGTGATGTAATGGTCTTGTGTCCAAGAGAAGCTGCACTTCCTGTCAATAGAGAGACCATTGATGCACAGGTTTTGGGTTTGAGGGACTGACTTTCCTCGTTCTATAACCAACTATGACGTATGTATGTATGTATGTATGTATGTGTACGTATGTTTGTATGTATGTATGTAAACTAAAAGAACTACACAATATAAACTCATTGCATATTTCAAGCGCATTTACTTGTTTCTTTGTTTTATATTACATTCACTTTATCTCATACATTTTCTTGCATTCTTAGATCTTTACAAACTGTCTTCTACAATTGCGTTATCATTAGTTTATCACAATCTGGGTTTTTTTTTTCACCTCTACTATCGTTTTTTGTATTATTTTCCTTTAATTTTTCTTATTGTTCAGTGTCTGTTTCTTGTAGTTATTGTTGTTATTGATGTTTGTGGTGGTGTCTTGTGCAGGTCAAAGTGTGCTGTATATTTTACTTTTTCTTAACACTACTAGCATCAACCTCATTCTCACACATTATCTCACACCTCCACACTACCTAACACTCTTCAGCTTTTCTCTTTCATATATATATATGAATGTACGTATGTACGTATTTATATATATATATATACATACATGTACTAATATACATATAAATATATATGTGTGTGTGTGTGTGTGTGTGTGTGTGTGTGTGTGTGTGTGTGTGTGTGTGTGTGTGTGTGTGT
>NC_068981.1:131622948-131624559 GCF_001194135.2 Octopus bimaculoides
GCTAACGATTCTGCCAGCTCGCCGCCTTAACTCTCGCTAATATTGGTTTCAAATTTCGGCACAAGGTAGTTTCGGGGATGGAGGTAAGTCGATTACATCAACCCTAGGACTCAACTGGTATTTATTTTATCCATTCCGAAATGATGAAAGACAGAGCCGACCTCGGCGGAATTTGAACTCAGAACGTAAAGACGGGCGAAATGCCGCTAGGTATTCTGCCCGACGCTGTAACGGTTTTGCCAGCTCGCTGCCTTGAATATGTATAAATATTGCTCCATCTCCATCGATCTGGCAGACACATGACTGACTATATGTTGTGTCGATGCCCCCAGGCGAAGAAGTAGGATCTCCCAAGACATGTAAATAGAGGTAGTCTGGCCGTGGTAGGAGTGTTGAGTAGCAGTCGAGTAGCAGTTGTGTAGCGGTTGAGTAGAGATTATCTGAAGGTGCTAGATAGCAGTAGCTTGAGACATAACACTATATTTCATTGCAGAGATCAAATAAGAGCGAAACATATGCTGAGATGTCACCGTGTTTTCCAAAAGTCACACTATTCTCTCCCTCACCGCAGCGAATATTTCCAGTTTTAATTAGTTGGGATTGTGATGCATCATCCCACTACCTTTTTTTCTGCGCTTTGCCTTTGGTTAATTTAAGTATAGATGTAGACATGGTTGTATGGGCAAGAAGCTTTTCAATACGAATTGTCTTCTCATTTCCCTTTGCAAACTCCTGTAATCTACTGATTGGTTCAGTGCCCAGCTCTGGTGTTTGTGGCACTGAGCCGAAACTGGCTCAATGTCACAGAACAGCTACTTCGAGAAGTTAACGTGCAAGTGGTTGAGTACTTCACAGACACGCGTACCCTTAACGTAGATTTCAGAGAGAGATTCAGCCTGACATAAGATGTGACAACATAAGGCGGCGAGCTGGCAGAAACGTTAGCACGCCGGGCGAAATGCTTAGCGGTATTTCGTCTGCCGCTATGTTCTGAGTTCAAATTCCGCCGAGGTCGACTTCACCTTTCATCCTTTCGGGGTCGATAAATTAAGTACCAGTTACGCACTGGGGGTCGATGTAATCGACTTAATCCCTTTGTCTGTCCTTGTTTGTCCGCTCTTTGTTTAGCCCCTTGTGGGCAATAAAAAAACATAAATTAAAAATAAAATTTTTTTAAAATAATAAAAAAAGATGTGACAACGCTGGCCCTTTGAAATACAGGAACTACCCGTTTTTGCCAGCTAGGTGGACTGGAACAACGCGAAATAAAGTGTCTTGTTCAAAGGCACAACGCGCTACCGGTTATCGAACCCATGACCTTATGACTGCGAGGCAAATACCCCAAACAGTAAGCCACGCGCCTTCACGAACCGAAACTAATGTTGGAGATGTTAACATTTAGTATTGGCAAGGAAATGCGCTGTGCGCTTCTGTTAATACATTAAATAGATTGCTCCATGAAGAACTATCTTTACTAATGAAATTACATCGTAGGTGGTAGTAGTAGTAGTAGTAGTAGTAGTAGTAGTAGTAGTAGTAGTAGTAGTAGTAGTAGTAGTAACAGCAGCAGTAGTAGTAGTAGTAGTAGTAGTAGTAGTAGTAGTAGTAGTA
>NC_068981.1:131627010-131627367 GCF_001194135.2 Octopus bimaculoides
AAATGAGTTCGCGAGAATGGAGAGAAGAGCAGATGTCAACTCGGGATTTGCGGTTGCTTTCGGACAATTCATGAGGCACCCATTTCCCAAGTTTAGGAACCTTTCCAAGTTGTTGAAGATGATGATGAACAGTTGTATGGTTTGATCTAAGCTTTATTGCCCAATTCTTCAACTGATGATGCAGGATTTTCTTCAAGTAATGCCTCAAGGAGCTTATCATTACATTCAACTGGACATCCTGTTCGATCATCATCTTCAAGGCTGAAATCTCCACTTCTGAATTTTGCAAACCATCTTCTACAAGTTCTTTCATTCAAGCATTCTTTCCCATAAACTGAGTGTATGTTTCGAGTCGCT
>NC_068981.1:131629115-131630166 GCF_001194135.2 Octopus bimaculoides
ACTGCGTGGTACCTTGGGCAAGTGTCTTCTACTATAGCCTCGGGATGACCAAAGTCTTGTGAGTGGATTTGGTAGACGGAAACTGAAAGAAGCCCGTCGTATATATGTATATATATGTGTGTGTGTGTGTGTGTTTGTCCCCCAACATCGCTTGACAACCGATGCTGGTGTGTTTACGTCCCCGTAACTTAGCGGTTTGGCAAAAGAGACCGATAGAATAAGTACTAGGCTTCCAAAGAATAAGTCCTGGGGTCGATTTGCTCGACTAAAGGCGGTGCTCCAGCATGGCCACAGTCAAATGACTGAAACAAGTAAAAGAGTATATATGTATTGCTTTTCCTTTTTGCAAAAATTTTTTTTACACAATTGTTTGAAAGTGGTCAGATCGAACCCGAGACACTAGATATTATATAACTTGGTTTAAGAAAAGACAAAATTTAGATAATTGTCCTATAGTTATAATTTACATCAACATAAAATACATATAACACAATAAATACACCAAGGCAAGAAACATATCAATATATCAGGTTGAGTAAAAAGTAAGCAACGTTTTGTACCATGAAGAATTTTTGCAGAGTTTTGAATTCTTTTCAAACATTTTTTTTTTTTTTTTTTGTAATTTTCTGATAATATCAAGGGGCTAGCAAAAAACTACCCGGAAGGCAATCTTTCTGCTAGTCCTTATAAAAAGAAAGGTTTGTTTGTACGTTGTCCGCTGAAAACGCGAAGTAGAATTGATAATATTTCAGGATTTTCGTGTCATTTAAGTTAATTTGACCGTTTCACAGATAACTGTGCACTTATTTTCCGAAAACGGAATGGGTTGGGTGGCGTGTTGGTGATGCATTGACTTCTATTTCTAGCAATTCACGCGCTGCCTATTTCACCGTAATGCTTTTTACAGAGTGAAAAAATGTTCTGTCTATCACTCAGCTTTCTCTAAGTTTATACATTACATTTATTCCTTTAAAGTCTCTGCCGGACCTCTGCTTTTTTTCTGTCCCTCTCTATGTCTCTATGTCTCTCACTATTTCCCTCCCTCTCTTTC
>NC_068981.1:131630432-131631395 GCF_001194135.2 Octopus bimaculoides
ATATATATATATATATATATAAAGCTCAACGTCTGTGTGTCTACATCTATAGGACGAAAGGGAATAGAAGATACATAACAACAAAGTATGTGTTCTTATGTAAAATTTTACGAGAAAGACGATGAGCTACATAAAATGTACTTTCTATTGCAATTAGAGGGCTTAAAAGGGGGAAAACACCCCCCTGTGAAATTTCAAATACCTCCGATTTCAATGAAAATAACAACATAACTACTAGGTACTAAATAAAGACGATTTCCAAAATTTCACCATCTTACAATGTTATTTAACCCCATCTAATGGCAGAGTTTGTACAGCTGGATGCCCTTCCTAACGCCAACCACTCCGAGAGTGTAGTGGGTGCTTTTTAGGTGCCACCGGCACGGAAGTGAGACCGCTGCTCTGACAGTGATCCCACTCGGATAGTGCTGTTAGCGCTCCACTGGCACGGATGTCAGTCATCGAATTTGGTTCAGTTTCGATCTCACTTGCCCCAACAGGTCTTCGCAAGCTGAGTTTAGTGTCTAATGAAGGAAGGTTGGCATGGGTGCCAGTCATCGAATTTGGTTCAATTTCGATTTCACTTGCCTCAACAGGTCTTTGCAAGCAGCGTTTTGTGCCCAAAGAAGGAATGCGTTAATGTGAGTGTGTCTGTGCATGCGCACACACGTTATCATCATCTTCATTGTCTTAACATCCACTTTTCCATGCTTGCATTGGTCTGAGAGAACTTGTTGAAGCAAATTTTCTACAGCTGGATACCCTTCCTGTCACCAACCTTAACTTATTTCAAAGCAAGCTAATAATCCCCTAGTCTTCGAAACACCAAACTATCTGGGGAAAGTTATGAACTTCTTTTCTCAACAAATATAGTTATGCCAGCGCATATTCTTTAAAGCATATTGGCATAGAGCAACTTTGATGTTTTGGCAATTGCAATCCATTATATAACTATTAACACAT
>NC_068981.1:131631658-131632681 GCF_001194135.2 Octopus bimaculoides
AACTAAATAGCTTCCCTCTCACCTCAATTTTTCCTTCCACCTCACTCTTGCTTGCTTCTCTTTCTTTCCCCTTCTCTCACCAAGTTTCTCTTTTCTACTACTTCCTGTCAACATATGAAACTCAGATTACTTGCGTTCCTCATGGTAACAAAGGGCCTCTCGCTCAGAGTGAAAGGTAGACTGTATGACACGTGTGCGAAAAGCCATGCTACACGGCAGTGAAACATGGGCTGTGACTGCTGAGGACATGCATAGGCTTGAAAGGAATGAAGCTAGTATGCTCTGCTGGATGTGTAATGTCAGTATGCATACATGGCAGACCGTAAGCCCCAAGAGAAAAGTTGGACATAAAAAGCATCAGAAGTGGTGTGCAAGAGAGACGACTGTGAAGGTATGGTTACGTGTTGCGTATGGATGAGGACAGCCGTATGATAAAGTGTCACACCCTAACAGCGGAGGGAACCTGTGGAAGAGATAGACCCAGGAAGACATGGGATGAGGTGGTTAAGGACGACCTTCGAATGTTGGGCCTCACAGAAGCAATGACAAGCGACTGAAACCTTTGAAGATATACTGTGCTTGAGAAGACCTGGCAAGCCAAGTGAGATGGTAGCCGTGGCCTATGCCAGTGTCGCATAACCAGCCCATTTAAGTGTTCCTTTCCATCGTTGGGCAATATGCTGTGCTTGAGAAGACCTGTTGAAGTCAAGTGAAATCACTGCTGTGGCCGATGCCAGTACCGCCTGACTGGCACATAAACAGCACCATTCGAGCTTGGTCGATGCCAGTGCCACTGGACTGGCTCCTGTGCCGGTGGCACGTAAAAAGCACCATTCGAGCGTGGTCGATGCCAGTGCCACCTGACTGGCTCCCATGCTGGTGGTACATAAAAAGCACCATTCGAGCACGGTCAATGCCAGTGTCACCTGACTGGCCCCCATGCCGATGACATGTAAAAAGCACCACTCCATTGCGGTCGATGTCAGTGCCGCCTGACTGGCCCCCGTGCCGGTGGCACATAAA
>NC_068981.1:131633456-131637664 GCF_001194135.2 Octopus bimaculoides
AATGTTTGGTCTCATCTCCAGCCCAGACATCAACCCTATGGAATTCACTATTTGGTCCATTCTAGAACGTGATGCTTCAAGAGTTTCCTCCAAAAATATCACCACTCTGAAGAACGCCTTAGTCGCGTCAATGGATCATTTCAGTGAAGAAGTTGTCTGATATTCATGTGACTGTCCATTGCCATCTTTGAGGGATTGTGAAAGCTAAAGGCTGACTTATTTAATGAAACGTATCTTAATATGTCACATGACCATATTTAATTTAATCTGAAAGAACTCATGTATTTTTATGCTCTTTACTAAAAATCAATTAGGAATCCTTTAGTACACTCTGTACAAGAGAATAGAATAGAGGGTGTGCAATGATTCTAGATCGGGAATGAGGGCGGGTAAAATGAGACATTCATATTTATTTCTTTGGCACTTATTACAGTGTATACCACGATCTTTGACCTTGGGTAGCAACTGTTATTTCCTATTTGCTTACCTCCCAGAAAGTATGAAAAATGGTAATTGGCCTTGTTACATTTATACAAAACCCAAAGAATCCCTCTCGACACATGGCTATGATGCTCTCCCACTACTCCTGCTCATGATCAGAGATGCACATATTGTCAGCCACTAAGGGACATGCTCAAGTGGTTATGGTCGGCCAACTGACAAGCAAATCTGTGATATTTAGCAGAATATTCTGTATAATGATATTTCTGCTTCAGCCTATAATGGAAAATAGGTCAGTTTCAAAACACTGATGTCCAGGTCACAAATGCCAAGTTTGAAGGGAATAGTAGTCATTTCCTTTTATTTCTAGATGGAAGCAAATAGGAAATAACATTTACTGACCAAAGACAAAAAAATTTTTAATTCTGTTACAGTTACCACCTTAACCATATTTTCATTGAAGTACACTGCTTTTGTTTCAATTAATTTTGAAAATAACGAAGAATTTAGTAAAATAATTATTATGCTGAAGTTTAGAACATAAATTAACAGCTTTTGATGCAAGGTTTTAATTTAGACGACTTTAAAACAGGAAGCTTTTATCATAGAACCAGGGAAGATCTAAAGAAGTTTGGTATCAAAAGGATTAATACCTAGACAAATGTGTCGCTTACAATCTTCATTTATACTTCTGTCATTGAAGCACCATTGTTGTTGGCACTCCGTCGCTTACGACGTCGAGGGTTCCAGTTGATCCGATCAACGGAGCAGCCTGCTCGTGAAATTAACGTGCAAGTGGCTGAGCACTCCACAGACACGTGTACCCTTAATGTAGCTCTCGGGGATATTCAGCGTGACACAGAGTGTGACAAGGCTGACCCTTTGAATAACAGGCACAACAGAAACAGGAAGTAAGAGTGAGAGAAAGTTGTGGCGGAAGAGTACACCAGGGTTCGCCACCATCCCCTGCCGGAGCCTCATGGAGCTTTAGGTGTTTTAGCTCAATAAACACTCACAACGCCCGGTCTGGGAATCGAAACCGCGATCCTATGACTGCGAGTCCGCTGCCCTAACGACTGGACCATTGCGCCTCCAGGCAATGAAAAACTAAAAACACAGATAAGGGTTTTAAATAAAATTTTAATTGAAACTTTCCAAGTATTTTGTAAACTTTATTGACTTGATATATCATTAGTAATATATTTTATATATTTACCGATTCATTGTTAATGGTCATTTGATATCACTGCATGCTTATTTTATATAGTAGATATTGTTTATAAATATTATTGTGGTTGAGTTATTTAATTAGTAATGTATTAGTTATATGGTAAAAAAAAGGTGACCATATAACATATAACAATGAAGTAATTAAAACAGTTGAGCTGTTTGCTCGAGAACAAACAACACAACATCTGTGTGATATAAACCAGATAGCTTACTGAAGCTAATAAATGCCATCACTGCTTGTTGAAAACTTTACAGAGAATCCCACACAACATGGAATGTAAATCTATAGAAGAAATTGGGGCAGGTGGAAGGCTCAATATTATTTCCAGCATATAAATGCAAAAAAACATTGTTTTTGCTGAAGAATTTTCCAAATATCACATAAATACAATTTCATACTAATTTCCAGGTAAAGTGTGAAAGACTTTTTCTGAAGATAGAGATGTAAGATATCCAAGAGCTGTTTGGAACGAAGTCAAACAGTAGCCACCTTCACCAAGAAGATACCTAGACAGAAAGAAAAAACAACAGTAAAAATTATGAAAATTCTGTAAAATTTTAAGCATATAGTACACACACACACACACACACTTTACACCTCCAACAGAGCATACCCACTTCATTTCTTTCTAATCTCCATACATTCTTTGCACCCATATTTCACAATCATGCAACATTGCATTTCATACAAAAGTATTACATAATCAACTCTTCAGTCAGAGGCATAGAAAGAACTCCTTTGTTGCCAGCAGAAGTTATAACTCACTGAACTTTACTTTATTTTTACTCTGAATGTCATACATTCAGAGCAGTAAATTTCACTGCAATCACTAGCAGAAAACTCCAGGCAGTTTTCTGCTAGCCCCTTGATAATATTTTCACATTTGATTCCCACTTCTAATAATTTTTACGTCTAATTATTTCTTTGTATAATAGTGCTTTCTTAGTAAATATTGTTTTCATTATTTTATCACAGTCATAATCTCTCTCTCTTTTAAACAAACATCATGATAGTCCAACAACAGAGGGAGGAGCAATTTGTCAAGTTCTACCTTCCCCTCAAAGCAACATAGAGATTACAATTCAGCAGCCCATCTGTAAGCTTTGCAGTGAGTGTGTGTGTGTAAGAGAGAGAGAGAGAGAGAGAGAGAGAGAGGAGGGAGGAAGAGAACATTGCAAACAATGAATGAAATGAAAAAAATCATATAAATAAAAGGGCATTACTTCAGATATATATGCTCCCAACTTTGTTGCCTCATAACATCCAGAAAAATGGATACTTTTTAATAAAATTTTCTACAAATACCACTTAGATGTTGTGGTTTCAGAGTATATAGGGATTTGTGGGAAATAATTTTTCCAAGTGGGTGGAGAGAAGAGTTTTGAAGAATTCACATGATCTTTTTTCCCTCATAGCTTTCAGGAAAATGGGTATACAAATCCCTTCCAAACAGCATAGATTACAATTATAAAGAAATTTGTGAGGAAAATTTTTTCATGGATTTTCTCCATTTCATTTAAACCACAGCCTTTGAAATGATGGGGTTGGGGGGGAGATGTATCTTTGTGTGAAAAAAATTTTGAAAACTATTTTTTTACAACCCCACTCCCTCATCATCACAATCCAGACCTATTTTGACCAATTTTTTTTTTTTGCACTTCAAAACCATGGGAAGAGCCTTTTCAGCTAAAAAAAAAAAAAGAAAAATTGTTATTTTCAGAGGGAAAATTGAGTGATTTAAGGGCGATTTGGCTGTTGTTTCTAGCACATCCAAAGGCAACCCTCTTTGTTTCTTTATCACTCTCGCATGTATTGATATTTTTCGATATTTTTTCCGCATAAATACATTTATATGCTGCTATAAAAAAGAAAATTTGAGAAATTACAAACTTTTTGCAACCCCACTCCTTGCCCCCGATTGTTCCTGTTTAGAAATTAAAATATTGGAGAAGGTCATTGCTGGCATTTATCCACAGTGATTTCAAAACATTACGGAGATGTACTTGCATGGAAAGTGATTTGATCTGAAATTGTGTGCTGAAACAAAAACAAGTGCAGCATGCAAGATGTTTGTAAGCCATTCAAAAACACACAAAAACAGTTAGTTTCACTTTTCTTTTTTCATTTTCATTTTATCTAGTTTCAGCTCATGAGCTGTGGCCATGCTGGGGCACCACCATTTGGTGTTGCTACACAATTTTACTTCACGAATTTTACTTCACGAATTTTACTTCAGGAATTGACATTTGGTGCATGAGAGAGTTTGATGCAGCTGCTCTCATCTGCACCTCCTGCCGTGCTTCAACATTTAAATTTCACAGAACTTCACAAAAGTGATGCAGCATGAAGTTTTGCTAGTGAACAGGTCGTGCTTTCAAAGCAACAAATATTTTGGCACAAATGAAATTTAAATGTTGAAATGAAACTGTTTTTGTGTGTTCTTGAATGGCTTACAAACATCTTCCATGCTGAAATTGTTGTTGTTTTAAAAAAAAAAAGAGTTATGTAAAGGATAATTCATTTTAATAACATACTT
>NC_068981.1:131637744-131639237 GCF_001194135.2 Octopus bimaculoides
GTTTGATTCAGGTGGGGGTAAAAATTTAGATTACAATTTATTGTTTTTCTTCCACCAATGGACCACGCGTGTGTTACTTCAGCATCATCATTCCATAAAATGTGTTTCATGAGAGAAAAATATTGAAAAAGCATCAATACATGTGGGAGTGAAAAGGAAGGGTGGTTTGGGTTGTGCTAGAAACAACAGCAAAACTTCCTTTGAATTGTTCGCTTTTTCGTCTGAAAATATTTACAATTTGTTTTGTTAGGGTTAGGGTTTTTTTTTTTGTCACGCCATAAATGGGTGGTGTGCGTATTCTTCACCTCCACCCCAGATAGTTATTATTGTAAGGCTTATAGCATTCCAAACAGCCATAACAACAAAATCAATTTAAAATTTTGTTTACAAAAATTATATGGGTATTTTAAATTTTCATTCAATAAATAATATTTTTACATTACGTATACATTAATACAATAAACTGTCGATTTTCCAAATAGCGAATTAAAACTTGAAATAAAAACATTAAAAGAGAAAGTAAGAAACTTTGCAAATGAAAATGGAATACTCTGCGGTTTGAACTACATCTCATCTAAGCTAATTCTCTTCTTGATTAGTTATGCTATAACACTTGCTATTACTTTCCAAGCTTGATCCATCAATTTATTACTTCTGTAGTTGCTTCCTTCTAAATCATCCCCTTTGCTCTTATAGTAGTTGGCAATATAGATAAACAGAACACCTCTCAGTATTACCTGATTGACTGCATGTGACAAGAGTATGTCCTATTGCACCAGATGTTTTCAGCATCTCAGTGATTATACCCAAAGGCTTAGCTGCTTTCCCAGCCTTCATATCCTTAATTGTACTTTTAACTATATAGTTCTCAACTTCAAGAGTTGGTTTGTCTGTTGGACCTATTTGTGGTAGTCTCCCCATCTCCCATAGATTTCCTTTATTCAGCAATCTCTGAAGGAAGCATTTCCATGCCTGTGCCTGTTTCTTCTCTACATCAGAGTGGGGAAAGCACATCACTATCATTCTATATACATGACGTCTTGATTCACACTGACACACTACAATCCAGAACACCTTGCGTTTCTGACCCTCTCATTCCAGAGCACCATCAATTCAAGGCTCCCTTCTATACAGTTTCCATCTATCAAATTCCACTCAGAACACATTTGCTAACAAATAGCAAATAACTATGGTAGAAGACACCCAAAGTGTTATATGATGATGTTGAACCCAGGGGTTTTAAAGTGAACTTCTTAAACAGACAGCCATGCTTGCACATAAGAGAGGATGCCTGTCTATTACACACTTTGCACATAAGAATATTTTAACACTGTGCTAAGAGCTGATAAAATACATTAGTTATTTCATAATTTGGCACGTTATAACTACAGGTAGAAAAGTGTAATAACTTCATATATTGTAACCATTGGTAGAAAAACATAGTAACACACACACACACACACACACACACACACACACACACACACACACAC
>NC_068981.1:131639247-131641278 GCF_001194135.2 Octopus bimaculoides
CACGCACACACACACTGTAAACAAAGACATGAGAGTGTGGTACCATATTTTCCAGCATACAAGTCAATGTAGTATATAGTGTAAACATTCAAACATTGTCACTATTTTTCCAAATCCTACTGCATTTCACATAGAACTTTTGGTCTTCCAAAGACATCTTGGTGTATAAGTCATCCCACCTTTTTTAGCTGCAAATTTTAATTTGAAAATTCCAACTTGTATACTGCAAAATATGGTTACCAGACACAGTGAAACCATAGATAAAAATAAAAGTACTGAAGACAAGTGAAATAATAAATATGAGTTTATGTTACCCTTCATGGATCAGTTCCTCTATGGCAGCACATTCAGATACAAGTTCTGGTAGTTCACTACGGATCAGCACATAATGCAGGATTGGAAGCAGATCATCTGCACCACTGAAAAGAAGCAATTCTAAAAACTTAATGGTGTAGTGGTGATTGTGGTAATGATAATAGTTGTGGTAACACTATAGAATTAAGAAGGGATTCATTGGCTGGCTTGAAGTACCAAGTTCAACTGTACCTATATATCTGGAGGAAAGTGTACCTTTTATCTGCTTAGGATTAAAGAAATTGGAAATACATCAGCCCCATATGTCTCTATAATTCAGAAAAAATTAGAGGCATAGCAACTGCTCAAGAAGTTCAGTATTTTCTATTTCTGTAAATAATTCCCAACATTTGGAGCTACATGTATTACATGTAAGATGTTGATGATTTTTTGGAGTGTGACATTTTGACATTGATGAGCATGGTTCTTAAATGTTGTTGGGATGTAGGGCATTGGTAGTTTTGCTTTCTGTTATTAATTTTTTTTCTTTCTTCTTTTTTTTCTTTTTGTATGTCTTCTATAGGCATAAACTTGGACCCTGGCAAAAACATTGCAGGAATGACTAGATGGATGCTACACCCGCTTACTCCAACATGCACTGAATATCAGATAGCAACAGAGGGTGATCAATGAAGACCTCTACAGGGACCTTCCCCTGATATCAGAGGTTGTCAAAGCCAGGAGACTCCATTTTGCTAGGCATTACTACTGGGCCAGGAACAAAAGTATGAGGGATGTGTTACTCTGGGAACCAACACATGGCTACAGGAGCAGAGGTTGACTAAGCAGTTGACCAGCTACAACATATGCTGACAGGCTAGTGATTGACAGCAGTCTATCAGTTCCCCATCGTCAGACATGTTTCCACAGCTGGCAGAGTGATGATGATGATGATAATGAACGTTACAGATTCATCTATTGTCTCCCTCCCGACTTTCTGTCCCCCTTTGTCCTCTCTACCCACATAATATTTTCCACTATTCCTAGGGGAGCTACTGTCCACTTTGAGTAGTACAGTTCTTGATAAAGTATCTTATATACAAGTAAACTCTCAAGAAAACCCCATGTAACACTTAATTCAAAGGTAAAAATTCTGATTGTCTCATATTATTACGTACATTATGTACCACAAAATATATCTTATTGCAATACATGAATTGTAACATTTATTATTATCATGTCTGACCATGAGGAAATACTATCTTCCTTGGAAACAGGTAAGAGTTGGTGACAGGGAGAACATCCAGTCACAGAAAATCTGCCTCAATAAATTCCATCTGACCCATACAAACATGGAAAAATGAATGTTCAAATGATGATGATACATATGAGTATATATGTATGTATGTATGTATATTTAAACATATACATTTATACATATATATATATATATATATATATACACACACACATCAATACATATGCACACACATATATATATGTATACCAGCGTTGCCTTACTGGCACTTGCGCCGGTAGCATATTAGAAAATTATTCGAGCAAGGTCGAGCGAGGTCGTTGCCAGTGCCGCTGGACTGGCTCCTGTGCAGGTGGCACGTAAAAAACGCCATTTTGAGCGTGGCCGTTGCCAGTATCGTGTGACTGGTCCTCATGCCGGTGGCATGTAAAAGCACCCACTACACTCTCAGAGTGGTTGGCATTAGGAAGGGCATCCAG